>NW_020664561.1:18048694-18130451 GCF_002925995.2 Terrapene triunguis | reverse complement strand
AAAGAAATGACCTCTCCTGCCCCGGCATGACTTTTATACCAGTCAGAAGTTAGCATAACAACCAGCTAAGCTGGCTTTACATCACCACCCAGAGAATTCTCAGTCAGCCAGTTATAGTTAGTTTCTGACTGCTTTGCACCATTTAAGCAATTTTAAGGGGCTGTGTAGTGAGGCTGAGTCGCCTCCCTCCGAGCAGGAGAGTGAGGCACCATTACACATCCCTTGGAGTGCAGGGCCTAGATTGCTCCCTCACTGGAAGGACCGGGGTGGGGCTGGAAGTATAAAAGGCCGGCCCTGCAGCTCAGTTGCAGGAGAGCCTGCCCCAGAGGAGGACACTCGGCCTGTTTTCCAGAGGCCCCGAGAGGAACCTGCGCCTGGCTGTTCCTGATCCCCAGACGTGGATGACGATTGGCCCGGAGTACCTGCTGTGGTTTACCCTGAAAAGCCAGAAGAGGCCTGGAGGCCGCAGGTACCAAACCCTAGGGAGGCAGGAAGTAGACCAGTGGCAGCCCCGGAGCAGCCGGCTGCAGAGCCCGGCGTGGCTCAGTCGGCGTATTGCGGCTGGATCCCCACCGATGCAGGGGCAGCAAATCCTGGGCTGGGACACGGTGAAGTAGGGTGGGCCCGCGTCCCCCTGCCACCCCACCCCGGGTGGCTGACCCCCTACACGGTGCAAGGAAGCTCTAGCCCAGGACAGGAGCTCCCTTATCACTCACCTTTAAAGACTGTTTGTTTGCTGGCTGCCTGAGCCACGCCTAGGCCAAAGCCAGCCCCAAAAGACTCTGTTTCGGGGCTGCCTACTGTAGCTACTTAAGCCCAGGCTAAAGCCTGGTAGGGACTGTTAATCACACAGCCCTATTGGGATGCTCTTGCCGGTAGGACGGACTCCGGCCCCAAGCTGACAGGACGGGCCTGATTGGCCTTCCTCTGACCAGGAGACCGAAGCACCATTACAGGCTGGTTTACAGGAGAAAATTCACCCCTATCACATTATATGTAAATCGGGACTTCAGAAAGGAAATAGGATACTTATCCAAAGATAAACACACTTAAAATGTATTTTGCTTGGTGCCGTAATAGATTTAGAAAGTCTTGCAGCAGCAGAAGTATAAACAACTCAGCATACTGCGTTTCACAGTGGGAATAATAACTTTCATTGAGTGCTTAAGTCCTATTGGCTAGGATTTTCAAAGAAGCCTAAAGGCAATTTAATTTGGGCGTTTGAGTCCCTTAGGTTCCTTTCAAAATTCCATCCATTGATTTCAGTGGGACTTAAGCATGTGCTTAAGTATTTTTTTAAACAGGGATGGATTTAAGCAGGTACTTATGTCTTGATGCACTAGAAGCCTAGGGTGGGATTTTCAAAAGTGTCTCTGTGATCTCCATTAACCTTCAAAATCCCACCCCAGGGAAAAATACTTTGAGAATACATTTCGTACACACTCATGACAAAATTACCTATAACAAGGAGTAGCAATTTGCCAAAACATCAGAAGACAAATTACAGAGATCCTGAATCTTTTTCTTTAATACTCAAAAGCCAAATCTGTGTAAAGTTAGCTCATTCAACGTGTTTTGTTAGATAGAGCATCCTGTGGACTATGCTTTTAAAGATATGCTGGATATTTTAAAGAATTCTCTAGCTAAATTTATTTTTTAAAAGGTCAGATGTTTGTCAGCTAACAGCTTTGCTAACAGATTGTTCAGATACACTGTATTTGAAAGAACTACATGACTTTTTCTGCATCGTCCTTTTCTTGCTTGTTTTTTTTTTTTTAACATTTAAACTGATTTTAAGACATCTGTAGCCTTTCCTGACTGCAGCTACCCTTTGCTCATTAATGGCAGTTTTATAAAACTTCTCCCTATAAATCATCCATAGTTTGTCACAAGCTGACTGTACAGCATGTTGGTGAGACCAGCATAGCAATGCTTATTTCAGGTGGGTGGAATAACATACCACAGATTCAAAGAAAGAGAGAGCTTTCTCTCTATCTCTCTCTCTCTAAAAAAAAAAATCAGAACGGAGCTTATATTTTAGTCATCAGTTACATTACAAAATATTCCCACATTAATATTAATGTCAGTATTAAGTCCAATTTTACAAAGGTTTTTATATCCTTTATGTAAATTTACACTGCAATACACTAATCTTCAGTCTGATCCTATCTACTTCTACTCTTGCATCTATTCATTAATCATTGTGTTGCATCTGTCTGATTTAGATGGTAAACTCTTCATTCCTAGTCTTAAAGAAACAAAAGGATGCTTATGAAATAGAGCTGGGCAAAACACTGGGGGTGATTTTTTTTTTCAGCAAAAAACAGATGTGGTGACAGACATTTTGCAAATCCATGTCCATTTCACTGAAGTGTTTCAATTGGGGGGGGGGGGAGTTCCCCCCCCCAATCTCCATTTTAGTTTGTAAAGCATTTTGAAATTAAAACAAAACATTTTGCTTGACACCAACATTTTCATTTTTGCAGGAAATTTTAAAAAATTCCATTTTCAATTCTATCCAAAAGCATTTTCTTCAGTCTTTCAGAATTACGAGTGAACCAAAAAAATCCATTATTCTCACAGCTCCATTATTAAAGGCTCACTTCTGAGCCACTCGATGTTCCCTTGCAGTAAAGTCAGGTGACCCATGCAAACTGCCACTCGTGCACAGATCAATGATGTGGAAAGAGCAGCCACTACCAAATTGCTACTCCCTCTCCCATACAAGTGAGCAGGGGGTTGAGGGACAGAGGCAAGGAATGGGAGGAACATTGTATCCTTCCCCCTCAACAGGCTAGCCAGCACAGTGCAAAGAGCGTGCTAGGAAAACAACCAACAAAACCTACTTCTCTCCAGAGCAATGGAGAAATGGGGATCAAATTGCATGTCACAGTTCAGTGCCTGCTCTGTTCCTGGAGTAGCGCAGTGTAGCAAAGCAAGACTCACCGGCACAGCGCCTCCTGCTGGTTATCCTGGGAATTAGCTCTTGTCCAGCCCGGAGCGCCCTCTGCAGGCTGGTGTCTCGCCTGACTTAGGGCCCCTGTGTCCCTCCCGGACCCCGGTGCCCCTTTTCCTCTGGGTTCTGCCCACAGCAGTAACCCACAGTCTGGGTCTTCCCTCCCAGGGGAACCCCCAACCCTCTACACCCACCTTGCCTCAGTGGCTACTGCCAGTCATCATATAGCCCCCGCTCACTAGGGCAAACTGCAGTCTGTCATGGCCACTCATCATTAGCAAGGAGGTTGGGTCAGCTGCCTCTGCCTAACCCCAGGCTGCAGCCTCTGTAACCCCAATACCTGTTTTGGCCTTTTAGCAAGGCCTGTCGCCTGGGGATTTACCAGGCTGGAGCTCCCCAGCTCCCCTTGCCTTTCCCCAGCCCTGCTCCATTCTCTGTACCCTGAGCTCCCAGGCAGCCAGGCCCTTCTCTCTCCAGAGCAAGAGAGAGGCTGACACAGTTCCCCTGAGCCCTTTTATAGGGCCAGCTATGGCCTGACTGGGGTGTGGCCCTAGCTGTGGCTGCTTCCCCAATAAGCCTAGCCTTTTTTCAGGAGCGGGGCAATTGCCCTGCTACTGGCAGCTATGTACTGTCCCTTACACTATTGCAAGATGGTAATCCAGCCCCAAAGTAACTAATACATTCAAGCCAAGTGAAATGTGCATGCAAACAGAAGAACATAAACACGGATATTGTGTTTATAGCAATCTGAGTGAAAAAATGTAACAATGGAGTCTCTAGATGCCAACTCTGACACATGTGCACATGCATGCACGCACACACTTTTCATACAGGTCACAACAAAACTTCATTGTCTACCTTTCAGTATTTTGTTACAACTTATTGGTCTGCCACACTAGAGTCAGATATTTGTTATGAATTACGTATGCAACAAATTTTAGCTCCTTTTCTCTTCTCCAGTCACTTGCAAAGAGAGCTTTCATATTTTTCTCTTGACAAACCCAGCCTGTGATTGAGGTTTGGTTATGAATGTTCTATATATCTCTACTAGTGGGTAACTTACCATGAGCTCCAATAGAGAAGGCCGGGATGATTCAGTTACAAAAACAAGGAACCTATGTTCATATTATTACAAATCAATTTGTCCAATCAATGCCAAAGTTGTTATGACACACACACTATTATACTACACTACTAGACAAAGCTAGTTGAAAAATAAGAAATCTAAAAGAAAATTTCTAAATGTTGGGGTTATTTTCATTTCAAAGTGTTAGAAACAGATCCATTTTTTTAAACATTTTTGTGATATTCTAAATATTTTAATGATCAAAAATGTTTTCAAAATTTTGTCATTTTCAATGTTTTTGATTAATTTTCCCCCCAGACCATAAAGAATGATTTTTTTTTTGCAATATACCCAATATTTTAACAATGTTAGCAATCTTTTGTGGGGGAAAAAATGTTTGAGGAGGGAGGGAAAGCATTTTTCCACTAAACTTCTCGTTCAAAAAATTCTGACCAGGTCTGATACTGCATAAAGGTTTACCTTGGTTCATTGGAATGAAAAAAAAAATTACAGGCTTTTAATAAAATATAACTCAGGTTGTTTAAAATGCTTATCGTGTTGGCTGCTACTGTATTGTAATTGGAAAATCTATAAGTGCATAACTCAGCCATTTATCAGGTTTCTCATTTTCATGGTGTGTATGTGATCTATTGATACTGTCTCAGAAACTGCAGCCTTTCTTAAACAAATTGACCCACTGCTAATCAATGCTAAACATTTTTCCATGAATTTTGCATGCTTGTTGGGATTTACATATCTTCCCCTCTGAATTCCATTAAAAACAAACAACAAAAAATTGTTTAGAACTTTACATTATTTTTCATTTTTTCTTCCCCAGATAAAGGAACAGTCTGCTTTGATTCATCCTGCAGGGGAAATATACTCTCTGAATCTTTAGTATGGAGCAATGTTCATAATGCCTAGAACAGCCTGTAAAACAGCTGTATTTTCCTTTCCCTGCATATACAGAAGGTGCACATATTATTAGAGATGGCTGAGAGTTCATGTCAGAAACTGGGACAGAAGATTTGAACATGCTCTCAGATACAAGAGGTTCATGATTAGATTTTGGGCCAGATGCTGCCACTTCCACAAAGCCCCTACCTTCCACCAACCTGCTTTGCACACTCTGGTAGCATAAAGCAGCTGGAAAGCTTATGGATTTGACTGCAAAGCTCATGGATCTGACTGCCTGAAGATTTCCCCAGCTTGTAGGATATCGTGTAGTCCCTCTCACGTGGAGTTTGGCCAGGGCATGTGCTGACCCAGCAAATGGTCTCTTGGCAGCCAATCACCAATTAGAGCAGCCCTCAGCCTTCTCTAAAGGTATGTCTACACTACAAAATTAGGTCGATTTTATAGAAGTCGATCTTTACTAAGCGATTTTATACAGTTGATTGTGTATGTCCCCACTAAGCACAGTAGGTCGGCGGAGTGCATCCTCAATACCGTGGCTAGCATCGACTCACAGAGTGGTGCACTGTGGGTAGCTATCCCACAGTCCCTGCTGCCCATTGGAATTCTGGGTTAAGCTCCCAATGCCTGATGGGGCAAAAACATTGTAGCTGGTGGTTTGGGATATATGTCGTCAGCCTCCCCTCCCACCCTCCCTCCTTGAAAGCAACGGTAAACAATTGTTTCGTGTCTTTTTTCCTGGGTTACCCATGCAGATGCCATAGCATGGCAAGCATGGAGCCCGCTCAGCTCAGCGCTGCTGTTGTGAGCATTGTAAACACTTCATGCATTATACTGCAGTATGTGCAGAACCTGGCTAGGAGACGGCAGCACGAGGACGATTGTGAGGAGGACATGGACACAGATGTTCCTGAAAGCACAGGATGTGGCAATTGGGACATCATGGTGGCAGTGGGGCAGGTTGATACAGTGGAACGCCGATTCTGGGCCCAGCAAACAAGCACAGATTGGCGGGACCGCATAGTGTTGCAGGTATGGGATAATTCCCATTGTTATTGCTGCTTCCTGTGTGCTCCATAATATCTGTGAGAGTAAGGGGGAGACGTTTATGGCGGGGTGGGAGGTTGAGGCAAATTGCCTGGCAGCCAGTTTTGAACAGCCACACAAGAGGGACGATTAGAAGAGCACATCTAGGACCCTGCACATTAGAGAAGCGTTGAAAACCAGTTTCATGACTGGCCAGGCTATGGTGTGACAGTTGTGTGTGTTTCTCCTTGATGCAAAATCGCCCCCTTTGTTGAATTTACTTCCCTGTAAGCCAATCTTCCTCCCCCCTTCGATCACAGCTGGCAAAGGAAATAAAGTTCCTATTGTTTTGAATCAATGCATTCTTTATTTATTAAAAAAAAGTGAGATAACTGACATGGTAGCCCGGGTGGGGTGGGGGAGGAGGGAAGGACAAGGCCACATTGCTTATTGTAGCCACACTACAGTTCAAAGCTGTTTGAATGACAGCCTTCTGTTGCTTGGGCCATCCTCTGGAGTGGAGTAGCTGGGTGCTCGGTGCCCCCCCCCCCCCCGCATTCTTGGGCATCTGGGTGAGGAGGATATGGAACTTGGTGAGGAGGGCAGGTGGTTATACAATGGATGCAGTGGTGGTCTGTGCTCCTATTGCCTTTCCTGCAACTCCACCAGACACCTGATCATGTCCGTTTGCTCCCCCCTTCGCCTCAGCATCTCCTCCTGCATCTTCTGATCACGCTTACTGAATGCTTTCCTGGCCTCTGCCACCGAACGCCTCCATGCATTCAGCTGTGCCCTATCAGTGCAGGAGGACTGCATGAGTTCGGAAAACATGTCATCGTAAGTGTGTTTTTTTTCACCTTCTAATCTGCGATAAACTCGGGGATGGAGATGATACGGGGAGCATAGAAACATTTGCACCTTCAGGGGGGATAAAAAGGGAGAGTAAAATTTAAGAAGATACATTTGTGAGAACAAAAGGGAGACTCTTTCACAGTGAATCAAGCAATTCACAGCAGACAGCACATGTGCTATAGGTACAAGGTCGCATTTTGCCTTTTATATTGAGCGCCTGCCAGTATGGTGACACATCACACACTGCTGGGCAACAGAATTTGGTTTCCAGGCAACCATGGTAAGCCAAAGGGTATGCAGGGTTGGCTTCTTCTGCCTTCATAACATGTGGGAATAGTTTCAGACTGCAGCACCCTCCTTTCCCATAGCAAACAATGCCAGTTGGGTTTGCCACTTAAAAGGAGGGGCTGCGGTTTTGGGGTGGATGTGCAGCCCACCTCTCCCCCCACTGTGTGGCTATTCTCCGGGATGATCCCTTTTAGCCAAGCTCAAACAGCCCAGCATGAACGGGGTCCTTTTACTGTTCCTTTACAAAATTCCCCTATTTCAACCAGGTGACCATGAATTATATCATTCTCCTGAGGCTGACACAGAAAGATAAAGACCGAATGTTGCATGAATGCGACCAAAACCCAGGACCATTTGCTACCATGCTTTGTGCTGCAATGATTCCAGACCACTTGCTACTGGTTTAGCATGGTAAAGTGTCCTACCATGGAGGAAGAAATAAGGCAGCGCTCCCCAGAAACCTTCTACAAAGGCTTTCAGAGTACCTCCAGGAGAGATTCATGGAGATGTCCCTGGACAAGTTAAAAGAATTTTCCAGTAGCTGTACTGGCCGCAAATGCATCCCAAGTCTTCAGGGCAAATCAAACATTAAACACAATTGCTTTTAACACTTGTAGTGTAGTTTCAAATATGCACTCACCAGAGGTGCCTTCTCCGGCTTTAGGGTCCAGGAACCCGATTTGGGAGGGTATTGGCTCCAGGGTGATGAAAAGGTCCTGGCTGCCAGGGAGAACAAATTCTCTGCTTGCCTGCTGCACATTCTCCTCCTCCTCCCCCTCTTCTTCCTCATCCACAAAATCCTCCTCCCTGTTGCATGAGACTCCCCCCTTGCAGTGTCCACAGACCGTGGTGGGGTAGTAGTAGGGTCCCCCCCTACAATGCCATGCCGCTGATCATAGAAGCGGCATGTATTGGGCGCTGACTCGGAGTGACTGTTTGCCTCCTTTATCTTGTAGTAGGCTTACCTGAGCTCCTTAACTTTCACACGGCACTGCTGTGTGTTCCCGTTGTAGCCTCTCTCCACCATGTCTGATGCGATTTTGGCATATATATTAGCATTTCTTCTTTTTGATCAGAGTTCTGCCTGCACAGATTCTTCTCCCCATACAGCAATCAGATCCAGTGTCTCCCGTTCGCTCACCACGCTGACCAAATAGGAAATGAAATTCAAAAGTTCCCGGGGCTTTTCCTGTGTACCTGGCTAGTACATCGGAGTTGAAAGTGCTGTCTAGAGTGGTCACATTGGAGTACTCTGGGATAGCTCCCGGAGGCCAATACCATCGAATTGCACAATGCTGCATCTGCACTACCCCAAATTCGACCCAGCAAGGTCGATTTTAGTGCTACTCCCCTCGTCGGGAAGGAGTACAGCAGTCGATTTTAAGAGCCCTTTAGGTCGACGGAACGGGGTTGGTTGTGTATCCGCATTGCTTATAAAATCGACCTAATGCGGCGAAATTTGACCTAACCTCATAGTGTAGACCAGGGCTAACTTACCCTGGGAACTGGCAGCATTGCTTAGGCAGCTACAGGATTACAGCATCACAAAAATGGCTACCGCCACCTTTGCCTCCTCCCTCTGTCTTGTACCAAGCACAGCTCTGCTGGACTAAAGGAGTCAGTCCTTTATTTTATTTTTTTCCATGATGATCAGTGTCTTCTATTGAAAACACTAATTTTATCAAAACTTTTATGACATTCATTGTAATTAAGGGCCAGATTCTCATTTATACCAAGGCCTTTTTACTCCAGTGTAAAGGTCTCTTTACACTGCCCTGTTTTTCAGATACAAGCATGTCTGTTGACTTTAACCGGCAGTGTACTGTGAATCCCTTCCTGTGATCTCTGCTGAGGCTGGCCTCTGTTACAATCTAAGAGAATTATTCCTTCAAGCACTATGATTAGCTCTGCTTACTCCCAATAACTCAGTTTTTGACTTCTGCTGAAGGGAAATAAAATACAAAAACTAAACAATAATAAATCTGTTGTAATGTCTTAGGGACTTGAACTGTTGTTATCTTAGTGCACTCTCTGAAATCTCTCTCTCTCTCTCTCTTACTAACTCCTTTGGCTCCTTCCTATATAATATCTCTAAAATCTTCACTCTACCTCTTGGTATCTAAAGCTAAAACTCCTGCTCACATACTGGTCACCTTTCACCTTCATTACAGTAACCTTTTCCTGTCTTATCTTACTGCATCTCAACTGTACCCACCAAAGTCTGCCCAAAACACTGCTTCTAAAGTCACCTTCCTTCCCTGCCACATTACCTCTTGCTTAAATCCTTCCACTGACTTTTCACCTCTTCCCACATAAAATTAAACTAGCAACTCATGGCTTGGGCTTTTGGTCCCCTGAATCAGATCTTGAACAGGAGTTATAGGGTTTAATTAATTAATCTTGGTTAAAATGCATTGAGATACTCAGATACTATGTGCATTGACAGGTTTCAGAGTAGCAGCCGTGTTAGTCTGTATCCGCAAAAAGAACAGGAGTACTTGTGGCACCTTAGAGACTAAATTTGTTAGTCTCTAAGGTGCCACAAGTACTCCTGTTCTTTATGTGCATTGAAAGTATTAGTCTTCTCCTAGAGACTAGCATTTCTTCATGATATTGCCAAACCCTGAAACACTACAATGATCTTGTAATTATCTTTTAAACATAATATAAAGAGGAAAAGGAAAATTAGTATATATTTCCACTGTAACTTCTTTAGGTTTTTCTTACTCTGTACTGTATGTCTGGAAGGGTGATCATATCATCAGCTACCTATAGTTCTGCTGATTTTTACAAATTTATTATTGTTAGCTTGAGAAATGACATGGCAAAACAAAGCCCTATATTGGTTTAACAAAGGAGAAAAATCTGCTAGGGTCAAAATGAATATCTTTCTAAATTAGTTCAACACAAGGCAAGCTACAGGTGATCATTTCTTCTCACCAGTAGGTGCTATGTGCTTAATGGGAACAACTAGAGAAAGCTTCAGGGGTATAAAGGAAAATAATTTAACTAGCCAAAAAAAGAAAGCATGGAGAAGAAAGCTAAAGGAGCAGAGGAGATTACATTAAGATTTTTAACAATCTCTTGCTTCTTGGGAAAGAAACAATACAGTTTGTACGGTGATTACTTTTTCTGCTCATTGAACACATTAAATACATTTTTAGATGAAATATAAGAACAAAAACAACAAGCTTTGAGCAGGGTGTACATATGATTGGAAAAGCATTGAGTAATCCAATGTTATCAGAAAGGTTTTAGTGGTTATAGAAAAGCAAATGGGTGGGTGATGCGTATAAAAGAGAACAAGATTTTTCCAAGCTAGCTGAGAAAGGACAAAAAATATGGAAAATGGTTTCTGAGGGGGAATGACAAATAGACAACTCTGAATCCATGCTGTTTCCAAGATATTAATACTAAATATAGTACATCTGCTGTACTGAATCAAGATAATATATCACAGTGTGAAGTTTCATGATGATTATGTGTATTCAGCTGCTTTTCTGTATATTACAATTTCTTCCCTTCATTAACCATAACCCAAAGATGCTGCTATTAGGAAACTAGTAAAAGTATAAATCCATCCAGGTGCTATAATAATGAAGCATGTTGCAAAGTGAAAGACTCATCTTTGACTGGATTTCAGTTCCAGGGCATATTATTTTGTACGATTACTAAACGTTTGAGAGTTGTGTACTCCAGGAGCTATGACAGTGTCCAAATCACTCACATACTAGTTCAGCCACATGCTATTTTTTTATTTTAATTTTTTATGGTTTAGGGAAAACTGCTAGTCCACCTTCTCTAGGAGCAGAGTAATACAGTGATAGTAAACAGGAAAAGGGAGGTGAACTATAACAGGAATATATACCCAAGGGTAAAATAAATGACAAAGGATTGCAAGGTATTACAGAACATGCTGCAATTCTGTGCTATCATGGTGCTTATGAAGCGCTTGAGTCACAAAGATACAGATTTCCCATATGGGAAACGTTAAAATGAAATGCTATTTCTCTCTGTATTTGATTCAAGAAAACTTTGGATTACTGTGTGCAATGTAACACAGCACTACAATCAGAGGAGGGAAAAACAGTCCCTGATATCTGAGTTCATATCTTCATTATTAGTGTCATTTTATTATTAAATGAAATATAATCACATCACGGGCACTAGTTTTAGAAAGAATGTGATGTTGCTTCACATTTTAAAAAAAGTAGTGTATGGATTTCTCCTCACTTACATGACACACACTACAGTCAAGAATTTCAAAACTTCCATTATCATGGGCAGAAGCTTATTATTAATGTGTTTTTCTTTTTCAGAGTCTCTTCACTGAAATAGAATTCAAGCCTCATGCTGCGACTCTGCAATATTGTTCACTGCAAGAAACGATTTTGTTCTGCCTCAGAGGCAATACATTTTTATGTTTAATTTTGCCTTGGGTATATACAACACTTGTTTATGTCCTTAAAATGCCTTTTAAAGAGATTGATTTCAATGCATCTCCAGTAAATCCTGTGCCGAAGATTTAATTCTCTCATTTATGCAGGAAGACAGAATTTACGTTTTATTTTTGGTGGCTCACATGTCTATTAGGTAAGCTACAGACTTCACCTCTAATCACATAAATGGAGATATATGCATTTATCTTTTTCATATTCTCAATATTGCTTTAATTATATAATTTTACCTAAAGTTTTATCACTAGCTTCAGATCACTCTAGCCTCAAGTGCTGTTACCGACTTTACATCCACAGTAAATTCAGTTCTTGTAAACAGAGGCTTTTCCTTTGAGAACAATATCAGTAAATTATATATATAATAAAAGAAATGTTTGTGTTGACTTGCTACCATTTCTTTGTGAACAGACATAACCAAAATTTAATGTATATCTTTATATCTAAAACAAGGCCTTTGGGGTGGCTGCATGCATGCATGGGAGAGGGATATATATGGAACCCAATCCTTCAAGTGGCTCTGCATGGTGGCTCCTTATGCCTATGAATAGATGCATGGACTTTAATGGCGCTACACCAAGCGTCAGTGGTTCACCTGCCGAAAGTAATTTGCAGGATTTGGGTCTTACTCATTAGAAAATGTATTTTAAAATGTTTCCAGTTAAACCAATGCTATGTCTGATTTTTGTTCTATAATGTTACCCTTGTTTCCCTTTTTTAATTTAGTTAGTATATTTAGTTAATACTCAGTTACATTACATGTGCTCCTACCCTGAGGACTTATCTGTGGACAGTCTGAAACTTAAACTACATGGGCCTGATCCTACACACACTGAAGTCAATGGCAAAAATGCCACTGACTTCAAAGGTTAAGGATCAAAGTTTCCCCCTATATTTATGTCCCTATTCAAGAAAGCATTTAAGCACATGCTTTCACTTAAAACGTGTGTTTAAGTCCAATGGAAACTAATGGGACTTGAGCATGTGACTGGCCTAAATTGGCATAAATGTTAAGTTAGACATAAAAAAAACAACACTGATTTCTTTCAAGGTTTTGAAATTCTGATTTTTTTCAAACAAAGGGTTTTTCTACAGTCCTTGGATTCTGTACATAAAATAAATAAAGTTTAATTTTGCTATGATTGTTTTTGGTTTAGTGTTTATATATTTTCCCAGTGGGCTTATTTTAATTGTAGGATGGTCTCCCTCATCCTATGCATGTGTAACTACTACTTGTTACCTCTGCTGATGAAATAGGTAACAGCTGAGATTAAAATGAATGAGAACTGGGCATCCCAACCACCTAATTGCAATGAAAATCTCAGCATGCTTAAATTTTTTGCAGGATCCGGGACTTACTTAGTTAAATGTTACCCTGGGATTTGTATACTCTAAGCCCTGGTCTACACTACAAGGTTAGGTCGAATTTAGCCACGTTAGGTCGATTTTATAAGCAATGCATCTACACAACCAACCCCGTTCTGTTGACCTAAAGGGCTCTTAAAATAGACTGCTGTACACTTTCCTGACGAGGGGAGTAGCGCTAAAATCTACCTTTCTGGGTCGAAATTGGGATAGTGCAGACGCAATTGGACGGTATTGGCCTCCGGGAGCTATCCCAGAGTGCTCCAATGTGACCATTCTGGACAGCACTTTCAACTCTGATGCACTAGCCAGGTACACAGGAAAAGCCCTGGGAACTTTTGAATTTAATTTCCTGTTTGGTCAGCGTGGCGAGCTCAGCAGCACAGGTGACCATGCAGTCCCAGAATTGCAAACGAGCTCCAGCATGGAGCGAACAGGAGACAATGGATCTGATTGCAGTATGGGGGAAGAATCTGTGCAGCCCAAACTTGGAACAAAAAGAATAAATGCTAATATATATGCCAAAATCGCACCAGGCATGGTGGAGAGAAGCTACAACAGGGACACACAGCAGTGCCGTGTGAAAGTTAAGGAGCTCAGGCAAGCCTACCAAAAGACAAAGGAGGCAAACGGTCGCTCCGGGTCAGAGCCTCATACATGCCACTTCAATGATCAGCTGCATGGCATTCTAGGGGGGAACCCTACCACTACCCCACCACTGTCTGTGGACACCTGCAAGGGGGGAGTCTCATGCAACAGGGTGGAGGATTTTGTGGATGAGGAAGAGGAGGGGCAGGAGGAAGAGAATGTGCAGCAGGCAAGCAGAGAATCCATTCTCCCTGACAGCCAGGATCTTTTCATCACCCTGGAGCCAATACCTGCCCAAGGCGGGTTCCCAGACCCTAAAGCCGGAGAAGGCACCTCTGGTGAGTGCACATTTGTAGCTACACTACAGGGTTTAAAAGCAATTGTATTTAATATTTGATTTGCCCTGAAGACTTGGGATGAATTCATGGCCACTACAGCTACTGGAAAAGTCTGTTAACATGTCTGGGGATGGAGCAGGAATCCTCCAGGGACATCTCCATGAAGCTCTCCTGGAGATACTCTGAAAGCCTTTGCAGAAGGTTTCTGGAGAAGGCTGCCTTATTTCGTCCTCCACGGTAGGACACTTTACCACACCAGGCCAGTAGCAAGTAGTCTGGAATCATTGCAGCACAAAGCATGGCAGCGAATGGTCCTGGGTTTTGGTCGCATTCAAGCAACATTCGGTCTATATCTTTCTGTGTTAGCCTCAGTAGAGTGATATCATTCATGGTCACCCGGTTGAAATAGGGGAATTTTTTGTAAGGGAACAGTAAAAGGATCCCGTTCATGCTGGGCTGTTTGCGTGTGGCTAAAAGGGATCATTCCTGAGAATAGCCATGCGGTGGGGGGAGGGGTGAAGGGATCATCCCAGAGAATAGTCACACGGTGGGGTGAGGGGAAGGGTGTGCTGCACATCCACCCGAAAACTGCAGCCCCTCCTTTTAAATGGCAAACGCAACTGGCATTGCTTGCTATGGAAAAAGAGGGCGCTGCAGTTTGAAACCATTCCCACATGTTATGAAGGCAGAAGAAGCCAACCCTGCATACCCTTTGGCTTACCATGGGTGCCTGGAAACCAAATTCTGTTGCCCAGCAGTGTGTGATGTGTCACCATACTGGCAGGCACTCAATATAAAAGGCAAAATGCGACCTTGTACCTAAAGCACATGTGCTGTCTGCTGTGAATTGCTTGATTCACTGTGAAAGAGTCTCCCTTTTGTTCTCACAAATGCATCTCCTTAAATTCTACTCTCCCTTTTTAACCCCCTGTAGGTGTAAATGTTTCTACGCTCCCCCTATTATCTCCATCCCAGAGGTTATCGCAGATTAGAAGGTGAAAAAAACAGACTCACGATGACATGTTTTCTGAGCTGATGCAGTCCTCCCACACTGATAGGGCACAGCTGAATGCATGGACGCATACAGTGACAGAGGCCAGGAAAGCATACAGTGAGCGTGATCAGAAGAGGCAGGAGGCGATGCGGAGGCTAATGGGGGAAGCAAATGGACATGCTCAGGCATCTGGTGGAGCTGCAGGAATGGCAACAAGAGCACAGACCCCCACTGCATCCACTGTATAACCACCTGCCCTCCTTGCCAAGTTCGTTATTGTCCTCATCCAGACGCCCAAGAATGCGGGGGTGAGGGGGGATCTCCGGGCACCCAGACACTCCACTCCAGAGGATGGCCCAAGCAACAGAAGGCTGTCATTCAAACAGTTTTGATTTGTAGTGTGGCTACAATAAGCAATGTGTCCTTGTCCTTCCCTCCTCCTCCACCCCACCTGGGCTACCTTGTCAGTTGTCTCACTTTTTTTTTTTAATTAATAAAGAAAGAATGCATGGTTTCAAAACAATAGTGACGTTATTTCCTTTGCCAGCTGTGATCAAAGGGGGGAGGGTGGTTGGCTTACAGGGAATTAAAATCAACAAAGGGGGCAGTATTGCATCAAGAAGAAACACAAACCACTGTCACTCCGTAGCCTGGCCTGTCATGAAACTGATTTTCAAAGCCTCTCTGATGTGCAGTACGCCTAGCTGTGCCATGTTTTCTGGCTGCTCAAAATCAGCCGCCAGGTGATTTGCCTCAACCTTCCACCCCGCCATAAGAGTTTCCCCCTTACTCTCACAGATATTATGGAGCACACAGCAAGCAGCAATAACAATGGTATTGGTTGCGCTGAGGTCTAACCTAGTCATCAAACACTACCAGCGAGCTTTTAAACATCCAAAGGCACATTCTACCACCATTCTGCACTTGCTCAGCCTATAGTTGAACTGCTCCTTACTACTGTCCAGGCTGCCTGTGTAAGGCTTCATGAGCCATGGGAGCAAGGGGTAGGGTGGGTCTCCAAGGATAACTATTGGCATTTCAACATCCCCAACAGTAATCTTCTGGTCTGGGAAGTTAGTCCCTTCTTTCAGCTGTTCAAACAGCTCGGAGTTCCTAAAGATGCGAGCGTCATGCACCTTTCCTGGCCATCCCACATTGATATCAGTGAAACATCCCTGGTGATCCACCAGTGCTTGCAGCACCATTGAGAAGTACTCCTTGCAGTTTATGTACTGGTTGGCAAGGTAGTCCGGTGCCAAGATAGGGATATGCGTTCCGTCTATCGCCCCACCACAGTTAGGGAACCCCATAGCAGCAAAGCCATCCACTATGACCTGCACATTTCCCAGAGTCACTACCCTTGCTAGTAGAAGGTTACTGATTGCTTTGGCTACTTGGATCACAGCAGCCCCCATAGTAGATTTGCCACTCCAAATTGATTGCCGACTGACCGGTAGCAGTAAGGCATTGCAAGCTTCCACAGGGCTATCGTCACTCGTTTCTCAACTGTCAGGGCAGCTCTCATCTTGGTATTCCTGTGCTTCAGGGCGGGGGAAAGCAACTCACAAAGTTCCATGAAAGTGGCCTTATGCATGCGAAAGTTTCACAGCCACTGGGAATCATTCCATACCTGCAACACTATGTGGTCCCACTTGTCTGTGCTTGTTTGCTGGGCTGAGAATCGGCGTTCCACTGTATCAACCAGCCCCACTGCTGCAATGATGTCTCAATTGCCACATCCCGTGCTTTCAGGAATGTCTGTGTCCATGTCCTCCTCACAATCGTTCTCGTGCTGGCGGCTCCTAGCCAGGTTCTGCACGTACTGCAGGATAATGCGCGAGGTGTTTACTATGCTCACAACAGCAGCGGTGAGCTGAGTGGGCTCCATGCTTGCCGTGCTATGGCGTCTTCACGGGTAACCCAGGAAAAAAGGTCTGAAATGATTGTCTGCCATTGCTTTCACAGAGGAAGGGAGGGAGGGAGGGAGGGGAGACTGACGATATGTACACAAAACCACCCGCAACAATGTTTTTGCCCCATCAGGCATTGGGAGCTTAACCTACAATTCCAATGGGCAGCGGAGACTGCGAGGACTGTGGAATAGCTACTCACAGTGGACCGCTCCATGAGTCGATGCTAGCCACGGTATTGAGGATGCACTCCGCTGACTTAATGCACTTAGTGGGGACATACATAATCGACTGTATAAAATCGCTTTCTAAAGATCGACATCTATAAAATCCACCTAATTTCATATTGTAGACATACCCTAAGTATTCATAAGGGAATATTGCAAGAAATGAAATAAGTTTAATTATTCATATGTATAGCAGAAACTCGAATGCTTTCAAGGTTGACTATTATACCAGGGCTTTGGAGCTGTGCTCCGGCTCCACTCCAGCTCCAGGCAAAAACCTGCAGCTCCACTGCTCCGGAGCTGCTCCACGCTCCAGTTCCAGGCTCCGCTCCAAAGCCCTGTACTATACAATGGAATTTGTATAAGAAATCTCCCATATTAGGTACACAACGGTTTCTGTCCTGATATTTAAAGCCCTCAATGAGATTCGACCTAGTACTTGAAATATTGTCTCTCCCTCACTTTCTCCTCACTGACAGTTGACTTCCTTTAACAGCTACATTCCACTGGACCCATGAAACTGTCAATCAATAGGAGAAGGCTCATGCGCGAAGGAGATGGCACGTTCACTTCAGCTGGACTACTTCTTGTGTAACTCCACAGGTATGATTTTGGCCCAATGGTTATTTCTCAGTAGGAAACATGCATGTGCTAAGAAAGAGGAGATGCTCTGAATCTACTAAACTTCGCAATAAAATAGCTCTTAACTCCAGAGGCCTTTGTGGCACTTAGAAAGTGTATAGGCATAATTTTAGTGTGCATTGCTTTGGGTGATTATATAGTATCCTGCAGATAGGTGAGGTAATTTTAATGTGTGTGACTATCTTCACTGTATTAGGTACTATCCAGACCAGCACCCAGAATCAATTAATTGAAAAAGGAGATTTGCCCAAGTGTTCACTGCAGGACTGGGACCATTTTAAAAGCACTACATTTCTAAACCTCAAGACCTGATTTTCATTGCCCTATAATTGGTGAAGGACTTGGGCAAAGTGAGTGCAAAGTGGGTGTAAAAATGAAATGGCAGCATTTTATGTCTACTTTACATTCACTTTGTCCTGATGTAAATGGCTACATGAGGTGCAGGGGCAAGGGAGGATCATGGCCTCTTTGCCTATGTCACAAACCTATTGGCAACATTATTTCTCAAGCTGATCAGCTCTGAAGATCCCCTCATAGCAATGATACTAGTTACATAGTAGTCGTCTCCACACATGTATGGTTAATAAAAGCACTGCTCTTGTGGTGACTGTGCAGTCATCACTTATTTTCATTCCTGCTTGTAGAGAAGATACAGTTAATTATCCTGGTCCCTCTGAAATGAATGCCAAAACTCCCATTGACTTCAATGGTCAAGGCACATGCTTTTTGTTTGTTTCAAAGTTGAGTATGCTTTCAACAAATTTCAAGTTTCTTAAAGGTTTCATTAAAAGAATTACTTCTAGTTCACTCTTATGATGTTCAGAATGAAGTTTTTTATTTTCATTTATTTTACAATCCAGCACCTCCCATGGATTCATAAAATCCTGCACTGACTACCTGTATAACTTAGAACAAGATAATTAAATGAGACAAGAATTGGGTCAGAAATAGCTGCACCAACAGTAGCATCAATGTTCCTCATTTACCCATGGGCACTTCAGACATAGGAAGTTTCTAAATGTTACTATTTTTATTAAAGGAAGTCAACATTTCTGGGAATAAAATCATAACATCAACCAGTTAGTATAGTTTTCAGCAATTTTAAGTGAGGGAACCGTTCAAAGGTCTCGGTGGACTCAGTGATGCTGCATCTCTACATTTCATCTGTTTCCCAGAGGGCCAGGAAGTTAAAATGTTTCACATGATGCTATATTTAAGTGGCTCAAAGTGCAGCAGTATGTTAGAGAATATATTTAATGATGCTCATATGCTTCACATAAGACAATTAAAGAAAAATATATGTTTCTACTCAGGTATAGATTTTCAGTGAAGCCCAAGTTGTCACTGTTCCAACCCAAAATATTTTCACTAAGATTTGGTCCCAGATGCAACAAAATATTTAAGCATGTAAATAGTCCCATTGACTCTTATAGGACTGGACACATGCTTAAAGTTAAGTACATGCTTAAGTAGTTCATTGGTTTGGGGCCTAAGAGATTAATTATTCCCTACTACAGACATATCCCTGGGAGGATGGATAAGTGGGTCCAAGAAATTCCACCTTATTAATTTATAGACAGTTTTTAAATTTGGGTTTTTTTAAGAGGCCTGTGTAACAATGTTCCAAATCCTGTAGCTCTCCAGGTTTTATGGGAAAGTGAACCCCCCAATCCCACAAAGTGTTGTTCCACATGGCTGCTCTGAACTTCTCTCTTCTTTGGCAGCAGCTGTGCACCCCATCCCTGTTCAAAAGCCTCTTTCTTCAGAGGTTGCAGGCACAAATCCACATCAAGCGCCATTAATGTGAGAGCAAATATCTGTCAGCTATCGAGGTGACAATGGCCTGACCAGTATCTCCTCCCTCCATCAATCTGTATGGCTCTCAGAACTCCAGTGTGGCGGATCCCACCGATTCCTATGGAGGCGTGTGTCATTACCTGGGAGATAGTAACACTCTGCTTCTGTCTCTCACAGGAATCATCCATCCAAGTCACAGAAGTGGAGATAATTAGGGCCATTATTCTGAGGAAGTCAGTTAAGGTATCAACTCTGCCTTAGGTCTCAAGTAAAAATAAACCAGGAGGTCAGAATGTGGAAAGGGAGACAGGCAAAGCCTACTCCATAGTGGATGCTTGTGGACAAAACTGCCACACAAATGTCAATCTATACTCTGGAGAGGTTGGATTTTAACTGCAACTTGATACTGTAAGGGGTGGTGCAGCTATGAATGAAGGTGTGTTAGAGGAGATGTGTGGTACTGTCCCAACATGCTTTGTACTTGACTCTGATCAAATTGTCACTTTCTTGAGTACCAAAGATAAACATCAAGGAGTAAAATCAGTTAACTGAAACAAATGAGAGTGGTTACTTTTAGTATACTGCAGAATTAAAGTTGAGTTGTGCTATCATGAATTTATTCAAGATGGTTCTTCTTGAGTAATTATTTCCATTCAAGATTTGTCAATACAGTTTGCTATCAATTTTCACTTTTAACAGTCTGAAATAAGTTCAGATGTGCATAAAATTGACTGTTACATGAATTTATTATTCTCTTTCTGGAAGCAATAATACTATGATTATTTAATCAGACAATTAAATTTGTTCTAAGAGTTTAATTTAGTGCCATACTTTGGATGAACTATGCTCAAAAGACTCAATGAAATTTCAAATGTTGATTTAAAAAAATGGTGAAATTATTGCAGATTTACATTGGTGTTACATTGGTGTTATGGAATTTAGAGTCCAATACAGTGTTTTTAATGCTTGCTGACAAGCACAAAAGAATAAGTGCAAATAATACCTTTCCCTCAGATGAAATAGTCCCCTTATACAGAATATTCCCCTTATACATCCTACTTTAATAGTGTTGATTTAAAAAAAAATTATCTCTGGGAGCCAAGAGCACTGTTTGGTAAATCTATAGCTGGATGTCCTACTGACCTCAAGAAGGCACTTCTTTTCTGTTAAGACACTTGAGGATTAGCCTACTCAGGATTAAAGCTTCCCTGACTCTCCAGGGTATATATAATACCACCAGGTGAAAAGGCTGTTAGATGTTGAAGTCAATATAATCATTTATTCAATAGATAAAATCCAGTAGCAAATGCTTCCGTCATCTGGTTATGTCAGTACAGGATATGTTATGAAATGAGATCAGGGCTAATAAATAATTCTAATACTAACTGAGCTGGCTGAGTGAAGGTCATTGGCATAACAATGAGCAATATGATATGATGCATGTATATGGCAATCTGAGGTTTTGTGAGCTAGTTCACCTGTCAGTGGTGCTATTATCTCTGTCATTAGGGGGGGGAAATGTATTTTATATTTTGCTTTGGGAAATTGTCGATTTTTATTACAATTTAACATTTCCAGGTAGAAGCACAATAGATTAATGAAGATACACTAGTCAAGTAATTTTTTCTACAAAAATGGTAACTCATAAAATAAAAAAGTAAAGGTCTCCTAATATGTGGTTGGCAACAGTCCTATAGCAAAACAATATAGGCAAGATTCCCAGCCAATGTTAATTGGTGACGTCAATTTACATGATCTGATGATCTTGTCATGAAAGAATCATTCCGTTCAAGTTTCCCTGCTTGGATTTTGAAAAATGAATCTTAGTGCTGGTGGCAACTGGTGAGTAGTCTTTTTTTATCCATAGAACATATATAACAGTGTAAGCTTGTGATGCCAACTCATTTCATGTAGGCCACAAAGCAGCCATCACAGGGTAACTGTTCTGTTTTGTATCAGTTAATGCCTCTAGACTGCAAAGTTACCGGAGTTTAAATAGTCTGCAAAATTTTATTTGTTCGCCTATTTAAGGGCCTAATCTAAGGCCCTTCAAGTCCAATGGAAAGATTGTCTTGGACTTGAATGGGCCTTGGATTAGGCCCATTCAGTGTGTATATCTATACAGCTACATTCAAAAGAATTACTTAGTCATTACTAGCCTATATCATTGCTTTTATTTGAACCATAGTCTTTGAAGTAAAAAGATCCATAGCAGGGGCCAAATCATCTGGTCCGTGCTCAGAAAGGACTAAGTACAAAATCAATCCTCTCCATTTTCTGAGCCATCTAATCTCCCAAAGTAGGCCAAATCATGAAGTGCTTAATTAGTTCAACTCTGTCCTTAGGCAACATTCCCATGGGTGTCAAGTAAGAACTGAGTCAATACTTCAGGATTTGGATCTGTGTTTGGGAAATTGAAATGTAAGATGAATAGCTAAATAACACCAGAATATATATGCCAGTTAATTGCAATCTTTCCTAGGTACTCTGATCTTTGAATAACATCCAGCACATTGAGCCAATATAACAGCTTAGTGACACATTTCTAAAGTATTTCAATTGAATAATGAAAGTAGATTCTAACCTATTTTAATGTGTAAATTGTGCTAGATGCTGAGCAGTGAACAAATCTCATTAGGTCATATTTTTTCAAACCATTTGAATAATAACAGGCCTCATAAACTGTGTGCCAAAAATCTATGCATAGCTATTAATGAAAAAAAAGTAAGCTTTCCATTTTATTTTTGCAAAGTTATTGTTATGCTGTATGTTAAAGAAGTGAGATAGTTTCACTCGTAGAAGAGTATGTTAGTAAATATATATAAACCAGCAGTTTTTGAATTTCCTGCATAATATCTGTATCTCTTTCCATTTAATTAATCAACCCTCAGTGAATCAGCCTTGATTTATGAGGTTCATCTGAAGACATTGTTCTAATTCTGAACAGTACATTATTTATTTTTTCCTACTACACATCAACTCAAAATCAAAAGTGACATTTTAAAATTGGAAAAGTAAACTCTTTAAAACTGCTTATTCGAGAATTTTTTTTAAAATTCCAGTTCTAGCAGCTTGCATCTTCAAGAATGTGTGTGATTTGGGACACCAATTAGACAGCTTGCCTAGGGCATGCCAGTTCCTTAGCTGATAACTCAATGACCCATTGTAATTTTATATGTAATGTTTGGAAGCTCTTGTTAATATGGACCCTGGAATGTGAATGCTACTTACAATATATGCATTTTGGGGTGGCATTAGTGACTAAGAAAATATACTCTGAAAATGGTCTGGAAAATAAAATTGTAGGAATATTAAATTTCAGCTAAGACTTATTAAAAATTACTTGAGAGATAACTCTGCTACATTTAAACACTCAAGCAATAGTGAATATTTCCACTGGTCTTGGAAAGGAATGAACTGATCAAACCTATTAATCTGCATGGCAATGCTTCCAGAATTTTTAACTCTTGCATATAACTATCCTACCATGGCTTCTTTTTGAATTAGACTTCTAGGGACCCAATGACCATAATTATGTACTGAATTAAGGCTTTGTGGTGTAAAAGCATCCTGAAATTTGATTATAACACAGTTTGAGTATATTCTTCTGTTTTGAAGGTGAACCGTTTAAAGTAATACACTTGTGCATAAATACCTAGAGGAACAGGGCCACTAATGAGTAGACAGAGCTTCTAAAACATGAAATCGAGTCTGCATGGGAGTGGCTGGTTCCACAAGAAGTTAGTTAGGAAATGGGAGTCCTTTTGAATTTTAAAAAAATAAGCCCTTTAGGTAGTATCAAGTCTTCCAGAAGATATGATATGAAACAGAAAACAGATATGAAATGGGGAGAGCATTTGCAAACTATCCACATTGCCTGATTCTGTGGACATAAAACAAATTTATTTCTCAGTTTTGAGGAGTCATCACATCCTAAGTCTATTGATGACTTTAGCTAAGGAGGGACATAAAGTACAATATATAGTAGAGACGTGCCTTTAACTCTTCCTTCATAGTACTAACGAGGCATTTGTTAGTTGCTGAAGGGGAAAGTAGATTTGAATTCCCCACTATGAAGCCATGACTGGGCTCCATAGCAGATCCCAAGAGTCTAGTAGATCATTTGCTAGATGTCAGCAACTGAGATTGTTTATTTTCTGGTTAGAACCCTTGGAATATCATAACACTTTTATCATGCTTATAACAAGCACTGAAAACCCCCCAAAAGGCATGAAGTTGGCTACATCTAAAAAAATAACTGCTGGGTAAATAAATGATAGCAACTTCACAAAGGAAGGTTGAGAGCTCCACATCATAACTGACTCGGCTGTTGCCTGATCCGTTAAGTTCTAAAGGTTTTGGTTAAAGCAGTTTGGAGGATACTGGAGGCTTAAGTGAGACTAAGCTATAGAGCCACCCCTATGCTGCTATTTCAAATGCAGTCTGGGTTAGTAGGGACTAGATAGTCTGAATAGTATTGAACCTTGAAAGTTTAAAATGGCTATGTTTAGGAATCAGAATAAATTAGTTCATTTCCCAACCTTGGCCATGCCAGGACCCACCTCCTATATGGACAAATTTTAGCTGGAATACGCCTTCTGTTTAGTAATATGGGAAGGGCAGGTTGGTCGTGACCTCCTGATACTTGTTTGGAACCTGCCTTGGGGTCACGATCCTGAAGATGAGAATGCGTAGATATTTTTGAACAACTATTCTCTGAAAAAGTTTCCAGAATTCATCACCTTTCTCCACACCCTTTTTAAATGCCAGTGGGCTGCAGGCCAAGGATGCTGCAGTTTGGGAGAGTGCCAGTTAGAGCCAAGTATCACCTGACTCAACTCACTTGCCATGTAATACACCTAACCAAATTCACTTTGTACTAGTTAGAATATTGCTTCTATGAGTTTTTCAGTCTTAGGAAGTTCCAATATTTTAAAGGATATCAAGGATATTAATGTATTAATTGATATATAACTCAGTATGGGAATTGCTCACTGTGAAGTTCATAACAGGATTCCATTATACCAGAAAACTTGCATGTGAAATTTTATTTCAGTATACAACACAGACATGTAGAGCAAAATTGATGCCTTGTGTAACTCCATGGACATCAATGAACTTACACTGTTGATGATTTTTACCCATTAAACCAAGTGTAAAAGGATTCTCTCATTGAGTTTTAATGATCATCTTTGTTTTTGCATAGCAGAATGCCTATATCAATAAGTATAATTGTCATTTAGTAACTTCATATCATATTCACTACCAAGTTGCTGTGCCAACTAAATCATTTTAACATGCTTTCTTTGTTCCTCCCTACTTGAAAGTCTTGTGTCCCATTAGACCACTGCCATGGGCTACTGATCACTATAGTAGCTTCCACTACCAAACATAATCAAAAGAATCAATTACAAAAGAAAGAAATCTATGCAGCTCTCACTTTCATAGGCTTCACAGATTCTTTGACAATGGGCAAACTGCCTCCAGTAAGGTCACACTTCTATTGTTAGTAACCCTACTAAGAATGATATTGCTTTGATTGTGTCTCAGCTGCTGGGGCTTACTTTGTCATTAGCAAAAATATTGAAACTCAAGTTACTCACACTGAAATACAGAGGCAGCTCTGTGTGTGTGTGCACAGAAAGGGCACCTTGCTAAACTTTAAAAAATATTCTAAATCCAATTTTACATACCTTTCACAGTGCTAGTTACTTTCATCTATAGCCAAGAAATTTTCCAATTGTTATCTTTATTAGTCACCTTTGGTCCTTCAATAACTTTGTAACTTTCATAATCTCAAAAGTGAAGAAATGATACTTACATAAATATAGTGGGCCAACCGCCAATCTGGGGTAAATTGGTGTTGATTTCAATAGGGGTATGTCAATTTACATCAGATGAGGGTCTGGTCCAATATCTCTACTAATATTTAAAAAATCATCTTCACGTATTTGACATCAGGTGCTCTCTGATTGTGTTTTTATCCTGTTGCGTTTCGGTGTAATTTTTTAGAAAGTCCATCTTAAAGTGAGACAAATTCAGACTGGAAATAATGTGCAAATGTTTAACAGAGAGTGTTATTGGCCATTGGAACAATTTAGCAAGGGTTGTTGTGGATTCTCTATCCCTGACAATTTTTAGATCAAGCTTGGATTTTTTTCCCCCTGAAAGATATAGTCTAGTTCAAACAGTAATTAATCCAGGGAAGTCTTATTGCCTGTTATACAGCAGGACCAGCTAGAGGATCACAGTGGCCCCTTCTGGCTGTACAATCTATGAATTAAATCCAGACAGATAAAAACTATTTTTCTTTATCTAACCCCCACCCCCCATTCCCACCCTTGCTTCCTTCCTTCCTCCCCCAATTATAGGATAAAGAATTATACCTATTGATAAACTCAGAACAATTCAGAGTTCGGGGAAAAATCTATAGATCCTTACTAGGATAGTCCCTCTTCATATATGCAGTAATGTGTTACATTCCATATGTTTATTAACACTGAATATCACATATTAGCAGTGGCAGTGGATTTGAGGGCCTACACAGTTTTGTGTTCCACCACTATTCAAGTAAGTCTCAATTTGGTATGGTCATGTCTTTTTATATGTTTTAATGTATGTATTTATTTAAAACTGTTTTTGTTGCTGCAGTTTGCTAACCTGATGGGCCACATTCACATTTTCAAAGCAGTCCAACAAAACTGCATTTGAAAATGTGGGTACTCTTGTTTTTGCACACACATTTTATACCTTAGTCCCTGCATACACCAACTGTTAATTTGCATACACAAAACTGATTCATTGGAAGCACAAAATCATGACTGTGAAAAAAGTTATATACACTTATCAGCCTAAAATCATGGGTGCAATTTAACAGTTCATGTTGGGGCCCATTTGGAAATATGGACCGACAAAGCCTGAATTAGCAAAATGAAAATAGAGCAAATTTTCAATATAATTAAACTGAAAGCCATGCCACATAATTTGGAGATCAATATAACTTGATTTATTTGTGAACTTGTAGCTTTTATCTTTATATATTTATCATATATATATGATTTTAATATAACCTTGTTTAGATTTTATTAAAATCATATTTTAAATGAGTAGTATCATCTACTTGATCTTTGTTTAGCTTTTATGGTTATGTGGCAGAAGTATGTTTACCTATATTGCTTACCAGTTAAGAAGTGGTTTAGAAGGCATAGCTTGATATTGATAAAAAAACCTTTGAAAATCTAAAAATACTAATTTGATTTATTCTGGATTAATGGGCACTTCAGTCTAGCCATCTTCCTGTTCAACATCACAAATGCCAACATCCTTTACCATCCCATGAGCATAATGTGCCAGAATGTTCTCATTATTTCACAATTTAGACAGACAAGTTGTTAAGCCTCGTCTATTGTGTTTTCTCCTTCCAATTTTATTATACATATGGTCTTTCATCAAAGTCATCACTGCTTTATTTTTTCAGCTTTGAACTAACTCCACTCATCTATTTCTTTTTAAATGACCCAAGTGTTGTAATCTAGCTGCATTTCTTCCTCATTGCAATGCAGCACATGTCGTCTTCTCAACAGCAGCATATTCATGTGACAAAGAAGACTATGTCCATTTACACTCAAAGTCTTTGATATGAAAATTGTTTCATAGTTCAGCCATGTGCTCCCATTGCTAACAATTCACAGTAGCACATCACATTGGGAAAGGCTAACATCTACCTCTAGGCAGCCCCGAACAAAATGACACCTCACCCTGTTCAGGGCTTCCTCGTACTACTGTTATAGTAGCAGTAATAAGTGAAAATATGATGAAGGATGAATTGTAATTCTCTTCACACAATATATTCTTTCAAGTATTATTATCAGTATCTCAGCAAATATTTATATTAAAGCTAAAAAAGATGCAGCATTAATTCATACCTGAGATGGGGAAATATGACTATGAGAAAGGGCTATGTAAAAGTTGTGAATTATAAAGCAAATTCGTAAGAGCTGATCATTCTCACAGGTGCAAAAAAGTATGTAATTGAAAAGATGCACTTAAAAATGCACTAAAAATGGCTCTTGATTTTCCCCAATAAACATACAAGTCACTCCCACTCAATTTAGTGGGAGCTAATCACAACCTGCCTGTGAATAATCAGCTCTAGGGAGCATAACTTGCCGGCTATCAACTGATGAAAGAGTGTCCAAATTGCTCTGTGAGTGGCTGGTAGTAAAAGTGCCAAAGACTTAAAATTCTCTGCCTCATGTGGAAGAGGAGTATGTTTTTTGCAGGGACTCATTGTTATTCAGTGGAATTATTCTTTTAGGGCTGAATATCTCCTGCAGGACTTGGTGGAATATTTAAGGCTCCAGGACAGCAGTTGGTGATCAACAGAGTAGTGTGGACACAAAAGAACAGACTGATGTTGCTGAAGGTACCATAAAACCATGAACATCGACAGCTCATATTATCAACTGATACAGTAGCTTAAGGATAACCTGGTAAACAGTCTCAGGCTGGGTTCTTTACAGTTCTCAGAGCTTCTCTTCACACACAGCACTACAGTAGCACAGCTTTACTGCTGTAGCGCTTTAGAGAAGACGCTCCTATGCCTACAGGACAGCTTCTTCCATCAGCATAGTTAATCCACCTCCCCATGAAGCGATAGCTATGTTGGCAGGAGAATCTCTCCCATCAGTATAGCACTATCTACATGGGGGTGGGGGTGTTAGGTTGGTATAACTACATCACTCAGAGGTGTGGATTTTTCACACCCCTGAGCGACATATTTATACCAATATAGGTCTGTAGTGTAGGCCTGGCCTCAGACATAACAAGGGTTTATTCCTGCTCCCATTGAAGTCAACCTGAATTTAGTAGGAGCGTATCGCACTGTTTGGAGTGGTTCACGATGACTGTGAGTGCCAACCTCAGGCCAGATTGTCAAGAAGCAGGGTAGAGACCCCAAACTGGCTGTGTACTCTATAATTAGATCTCACCAGCCCAGTAACAAGTGTGTACTCCTAAAGCACTATAACAGTCTTACCACTGAGTCACAGACAGTTGCCATGGGCATTCCAGTCTATCTTGCCACCCAAGAAGCTGGACTTAATGATGGTTGCTATACACCAAAGATCACAAAATATTCAGGTTGCTCCCAGGCCTAAGAGACCAGTCACTTACCCCAGGTCAATTTATTCTCAGATCGCTCACCAAAGACAACAGTTGTAATCCTGTAATAAACTAACTAAAGAAGTTGCACCATGCCTCCCGTCTGGGCCAGCCGGAGCCCCGAGCCTCTCCCCCATCCCACCCGGAGGAGCCCTGGGCTGGCCGGAGCCCCAGGCTGGCTGGAGCCACGCTGTGTCTCCCCTCCTCGGACCCAACCTGCCCAGGGGAAAAGCATCTGATAGAAGACGCTTTCAATATGCCCCATGCAGTGTCCAGGGCAGCTGAGGAGGCGGTATGTGTCTCCTCAGCCACCCCGGAAACTGCATGGGGCATAATAAAGCAAAAACTTCGCCGCCAAACCTCACAACCAGGGGTCCGGTGGCTGTCTGGCCTACTATACCTGCCACCCTTGTTAAATGCATTGTTATAAGTTCAATACACAGATTAACCATACTAATGCAGGGGTGAAACAGACTGATTTCCAGCAAGGAATTTGTCAGTGCCCCGCTGAGGCATAAAGCCTTGGCAAGAGCTGGCATCTGGTTGGCCAGCGTCACAGCAGGATTAGATCACAGATACTTTACAAGCCAATCCTCTTCTGCTTTTCATGCCTAAAAGAGTACCGTGATGGGGGCCTGCAGCCAAAGACAACAGGAGGCAAAGGGGGCTGAGGTCAGGAAACTAGATCTTATGTAATATGGAACTGTCAATCTACAGCCAGTCTCTTTCAGTACAGTATATTGCATTAAAGTGTCAGGTAAAATTCAACCTGAGAGGGCAAATTGTCTGAATTGGCAGCAGGATTCTCTCATGTACACCAATGCTTCATTTTTATAGGTTCTGGCACAACCTGTACAATCCTTCATTGGTTTGCACTCTTATTAGAATTAATTCCTGTAAGTGTCCCCCAGATATAGAACCAATATTTCTAGCTGAATAAAGCATCTGAATTCTATTGCAATTGGTCATTTTGTGCTTCTGTATCCTGCAGTTCTACTCATGGATATTCAGCCTAAGGGCAAAGTTCTCCTCTCCAACCTACAAGGCATCTTTTATCAACAGGAGAAATCTCTGTTGTATATTCTGCACTCAGGCCATGTATGGGGCTCTCATTATTATGTCCAGCTCCACTAGAAGCAGGCCTTGCAGCACTTGCTTACATTGTGATAATTGCTTGAAACATCTGATTCTTTTTGTGTCTTGCTGCAGCACATTGGTGAAATTCAGCCTGTTTTTTATAGATACACTACAGAGTTTATCAGTGATTGACACAAAGCTTCTTCCCCATGTACAGCCAGATCAAAGTTAAAGATACTTCAGTGTGTTTGTCTTTTTTTCACCTTAGGCAAAAACAATGTACAAATTAAAAGGATTTTATCAGTTATATTATAAATATTTTTCTTTCTACAAAAACCAAAGGTTGCAAATTAATCTTATCTGTAGTTTTTGCCCTTCTCTCGTTTTGGCTTACTATACAAACAACATCAAAGTGCCGAATGGGCAGCAAAAAGATAGATTTTTCTGGTGCTGGATTTAGTGCTTGTGAGAAGTATCAGGCTGACAGCCTTAGAGAACTAATTCCTTTTCATCCCCAGTTACAAACGCAGCAGCAGCGGTGCAAATATTGCCATGCTACCCCACCAAAGCGTTCCAACACTGACCCGCAAAGCTCCCCTGTCGAGTAGTTTGCGTGTTTTTTTCAGCCCTTCTGCTGAGGCTGTCAATCTCGCTGCCAATTATGGTGATGATTTTCTGAGGTGGATACCTGTCTGTTAAGAACTGGACTGAAACCACCCTCTCATTTCAATTGGTCACCATCAGCTAGTAACAACTTTCACCCATTACCAATCTGAGCAGGATCCAGACTGACAGCCCACCGGCAAGCCCCTAAACTGTCCAGTCCCCAGGAAATAGAGAGCCTACTTATTTGCACATTAGGTGATTCACAGCTATTTGTCAGAACAAAAATCAGAGTAAATGAAAGCTTGTATTAAAATTTAAGCCATTTGCTTTGCCATCTGCCTCCTAGACTTGTCAATTGAATTGCTGTAAAATCCTTTAAAAGAAACATCTGAATAACCTGTCCCCCATCTGCCATTTCCAAAATTGCTAAGTATGCAAAAATTCTCCAAAAAGAACAATGATTGCTATCGAAATAAACATTCAACCCAAGTGTGACTCTAGACCCTTATGCTGCTATTTTAGGGGAAGAACTGGAACATCATAGCAAGTAAATGCTTGCACTGCTATTTACAGCCTGCCAACCTCCCAAAAGCCAGTGACCAATGAAGAAGCCGCAATAGATGTTTATTAATATTTGGCAGTCATTTTTCCCCAAAGTAATTTTAGAATATATGCTAACTGCAATGGTTACTTTGGCTGGAAATGGTAGAGATCCCAGGTCACTGGTATATGATATTAGAGCAGGGATCGGCAACCTTTGGCACGTGGCCCATCAGGGAAATCCGCTGGCGGGCCTGGATGGTTTGTTTACCTGCAGCGGCCACAGGTTCAGCCAATCGCAGCTCCCACTGGCCGCGGTTCGCCGTTCCAGGCCAATGGTGGCTGCGGGAAATGGTGGCCAGTACATCCCTTGGCCCGCACCACTTCCTGCAGCCCCCATTGGCCTGGAACGGCGAACCGCTGCCAGTGGGAGCTGCGATCGGCCGAACCTGTGGACGCTGCAGGTAAACAAAACGTCCCGGCCCACCAGCGGATTTCCCTGATGGGCCATGTGCCAAAGGGTGCCGATCCCTGTACTAGAGAGAGAGAGAGAGGGCCATTACTTATGTTACAAATATTTGAATTGGATCAGAGGAGTAATCTTCAACTAATACTCTGATCACAAAACATTCAAATATGGTGGAGAGAGTGTACTGGTGGAAACATGACTATGAATATCAGGCCTTATTTCAGAGGTGACTGATAGAGTCTTAGGGCCAAATCCTCAGTTAGTAGAGGCTGGCAGAGCTCCATTGAAGTCAATACAACTATGCTGATTAAAGCTAGCTGAGGCTGTGACAATAGAGCTTTACACTGCTCTGTAGATTTTTTGGGAGTATTCACATTACCCACTTTTCCCTTTGTCTGTCATCTGTTAGCTTGACAACTATTGTTGCCAGATGACCTTAGCACATGCTAATCTTCTGTAGAGCATGAGAGAGCCGGCTTTAATTAGGTTAGTGTTACACAATTGGAAAAAATCCCATTTTTACATTAGACTACATTAAATTTGATAAACCCCTTGGAGACCCACTACAACTCTGCTGTGATTTCAAAAGTTTAATAATTCAAACTAATTCCAGGGAGATTTAACTCCCATCTCAGAGTACCCAAAATTGCTACCATATATTGATTCATTGTCAAGAAAGATATACAGAAAGAATATTCACACTTTCTAAAGAAATGTTTCCCTCTAGGGATATTGGCTCAGAGCAGAGACATAAAAAGAACTTGAACTTTAAATATCAATAAGTCTGCTGTTTAATCCTGCAATGCTTCTGGAGAAGTTGAACACAAGCCGAGTTGATAAGTTTGTTTTATGTGTCTGGCATTTCGGTAATCATGCTGAAGGACACAGGCACAAAGATCGGAGAAATTATGTTGTTTAGAAGTCAAGTGGGACACAATGGGCCTGACTTTCCAAAGGGCAGAAGGCAAGGTCTGCACAAAAATGTGCCTGCAAAATTCATTCCTAATTTTTAGTGTGAAATTATTGCAGTGGTGCACCCAAATCAGATATTAGCATGTGCAAATGGTCATTTAGCAACAAATTTACAATTTGAAAGCACAAATTCAGTAATTTAATGCACAAATTAGGTCCATATTTATTTTCACACACACTTTGATTTGTTACATTGAGCCTTTGGCCATTTGAAAAAGAAGCCTTGGAGATCATTCAGGATCTTAGTCTCTGTTTCTACAGGCAATTTAAGTGATTCATAAGGTCCCTGCCATAATACATATATCAATATGCAGTATAGTTCCTTCATCACTGGAAATGGATGGGGAAATACCTCACCAGAACCTGGATGTCAGTTTTGAGTGATGTGGTGAAGTACCTGGTAAGTTAGAATGATGGAGGGTCCTTAGAAAATTCCACAGTAAGAAATATCAAAGAATGGACTGTGATATGGTAGAATAAGTAGCTACTTAAAAGAAACTTGGAAGCTATGGTCAATTTGCTGAGTAGAGTTTTGATGGGGACAATACTTTCAGTTAAAGGAAGAATCACTAGCATACATTGTGAAGGGACACTTCTTTTCTGAGAGTTCATAGTAATCTGGAGTGGTATTCTGGGTAGGACACAGTTCACATTAATTTGATTTCCATGTCTATCCCTTTTGTTGAGGAAGTCTTTAGGGAATACAGAGCATATGCTAGATCACAACATGCAGAGAGAAACGTTCAGTGTGATGTAGATGCACAGATGGGTTATCAGATCAAACGTGAAAAATACATGGAATGGGATTTTCTAAGTTACCCAAGGGATGTGGACATCTGACTCCCAAATCAGTGGTAAGAAAATCCAAATGTCTTAGGCAACTGTGATGATACCCATTATATCCAATATGTAATGAGAAAACAACTGTAGAAAATTCTTAATATAAAACTCTTTCTCTGTATACACAGTGAGGCTGGATATTGAGGTGCCCTGGAGAAGTAAAGGACTGAATTACTCCAATTTATATACCACTACATTGACAGGAGTCTCAATTCTCAGTGATGTAGCTGGATAGAAAACTAGGCCTAAAGTGTTCCTTTGTTTTTACGTGCACAACACTGGAAAAGTCTGAAGCAAAATGGTTAGTGTATTGCAAGAGGTCCAAGACAATGAGAGAGTGTTAGGAATCATAAACGGTAAACCACACAGCATAGAAAGGATGCTCTAAGCTGGAGCATTAGAGAATGAAAGATGCGGAGACTTTGGATGCAGACTTATCTGATGTAGTTAGGAAGTAGAACATTTCATGAGTGGTATCTATAAATCTCCATAGTGTTAGAAATACTATTTCTTTTTGCTCAAGTTAATATTAGATTTATATTTACCTTAACTAATCTATGCAATTAGTCAAATTCAGTGCTATCACCTTTTATATTAAAATGTGATGTCAGATATACGTAAGTATAAAGGTGAAGTAAAAGATAAAAGAAAATTCAGATGAAATCTGGCAAATACTTTTACTTCCTTTTACAGTGTTTACAAAAATGAATATTATCAGCACTGTACGAAAGTGAAGAGAGAAATTTGTGTCATTGGTAGTTATGGCTATGATATATAGTTTTGCTAACAGAAAAAATTGCTTTTAGAATACTATGAATCTCAATACATAAACTTTGCAAGATTAATGATAATTCACTATTAAAATATTAATGACTGAGAATTCTGTTTCCAAGTCATGCACAAGTTTATACTGTTCTGCAAAATCCTGTAAATCTTAGTCTGACACTTTTGACAAGTTTGAAAGATTGTTTCATGAGAGGACAAAATCTTCTACACTTCAAAAATATATGAGACTACTTGAACACCCATAAAGTAATAAGTGGCAGGAAATATGTCCCTAGAGCCTTAACACAAGATTCTTAGTTCAGCAGTGATATGGTAATTCTGATTAAATTTAAAAATCATTAAACTGCCAAGCAGTTTTTTTCCCTATGGGATCATACTAAACATGGCCTCGAAGTATCAAAACATGGAGAGGAAAGGAGCAGAGCTTCTCCATTTATGTGAGTAAAAGTTATTTATCAGAATGTCACCTGTCAGTTTTGCATACATACTAAGTCCCTGGGGCTAGAGGCAGAGTAATCAGAACATGGTGAATTTTGTAGGTTCCCACTCTAGGTTTTCATTTTTTTTTTAAATTACAACTTATTCTATTGATTGATTGATTGATATCTTAGTATATCTCACTGCACTCTGTGGTGCACTCTCTCACTCTTTAACAGGCCAGCCGCAGTGCAACCTAGAGGAGTTTCTAAGTGTGGAGAGAAAGGGAGCATTTAAGTGACGCATATCCCAAAAGAGCACTTTAATTGAGATCTGGGGAGAACGTAGAGTGACCTTCACCCTGACTAGACTACTCCAGAGAGACAACAGGGTTCTTAGATTTAATGGAACTGGTCAGGTCTAAATGATTTTTCAATGGAAAATGCAATTTCTGCAAAATCCAAAATTGTTCAATATGCTGTTTGGAAAATCAAAACTAAATAGTTTATTGTGGGAAGGTTTGATCCAAACTGAAGCATTTTAGTTTGATGAACTGAAAAGAAACATTTCATTCCAAATGAGTTCAACAGTAAACTCCACCTGCCTATGGTGTCATGGTGATTCATGGGAGTTACGGTTTGGGTCCTTCATGTCCCCATTCGCTTCCATGGGCCAGGTTCCTTGTTTGTACTGCAACTCCCAAGATATACCACAATCTCTCCTCTGACCAACCCACTTAGTACATCATGGAAATCATGTGCATGTAATGCATAATGGGAGATGTTGTCCAGCCAGGGAGACAGGCCAACAGTGGGCATGAGGTACCCAAACAACTCCCATGAGGCACCATAGCACAATAGTTAGATAAAGTTTAAAGTTAAAAGTCAGTTCAACAAACTGAAATTAAACATTTTGATTGGGGAAATCTGAAATGTTTATTTTAGATAAAAAAGTCAAAATGAAATGCTTCAATATTTCTTAATCAGTTTTTTTCCCCTTTTTTTTTCATTCCTTGAAAACATTAAATATTTTGCCTTTTCAACCCACAAATTTCCTGCAGAATGGAAATTCCAATTTTTGTTTTGCCTAGATATTTTAGAACCCCCAAAAAAGTTCTCACTTGAACAGATGAAATTTTGGGACGGTATCTTTTATCTTCTGAATTTGGTCACCCATTCCTATACAGTTATTTCTGTTATAACAATAAGCAGCAAGTTCCGTCTTCAAAGAATTAATACACCCAATTTGGACCACACATGAAAAATGTGGATTCTAAATACAGGAAAGAATTTGAAACTTCTGAAATTCAAATACCATTTGGCTCCATGGGCGGCACGTGAGCCACCCGTCTGGGGAGGCTAGCCCCTGGCCCTGCCCCTTCTTCCCAAGGCCATGCCCCTCTTCCACCCCTCTCCTCTTCCTCCCTCCATTTCCTGCCAGAGCCCCGAGCCCCACATCGTGGCCACTGGCCCCTCTGCTCTGCCCGGCCGGTCCTAGCAGTCCCAGCTCCAGAGCACCGAGTGGGTGTCTCCAGCGCCCCCAGCCACCCTGAGTCTTGGGCCACAGGCTGGCCCGCCCTTGTCCCAGCCTACTTTGGGAAAGAGGAGCAGCCTGCCTGGGTTGGGGCCACAGGGGAAGCAGTGGCAAGCAGGCGGTGGCCTCGGGGCGAAGCCACACCTGGCTGTTTGGAGAGGTTCATTCAACCTCCCTGGCCTGCGATACCCACCACCCATATTTAGCTTTATTAAAGCTTTTGTGCTCCCTGAATTCTGAGACCATGAAAGGGACTCCTTGGCCCCTCATATAAGTTAGAGTAACTTCAGGCTTCATGACTGCTCTAAATTACACTCAGCTTCCCAAGGTTTAGTGGCCCCTGAGAAGTGGAGCATAGCTATAGGACAATGACTTCCCAGTTCTACCCTGGCCAGGGTCCCCCCTGAATGGGGGGAATTCTCAGGGGGCCCTTTCTACCCAGATAATGCCTCTTTACAGTAACAGAGTGATTTAAAGGGGTCCTAGTATAACTGAGAATTGGGCCTGGAGAGTTTTCACTGGCTTTTTAAAATTGCCCCATCACAGAGCTACTTTTTTTATTTTATTTTAAAGTAAATGTTATGTTGTTTTAATAAATGTGATGGCAACATACTAACACAGGACTGACTCCAGCTCCAGTATGCTGTCAGGCCAGCTTCGGTGTAAGTAGTGATTATCTAAAGCTGAGCTTATTATATCGTGTGTGCTGTTAATAGAACAGCAGGGTCTAAAATGCACACACAGGGCCGCCTGTCAATCTGCAGATGGTGTACAAAGCCCCAAAATAAATGACTGATAACTGGCAAACTGTTGAAATAATCAGCCACTTAGATCACTCAGGAGCTATGCAGTTAGAACAACAAGCTTTATCAGGGGGAGTTAGAAACCACCCTGGTTGTATAATACCTTGATTACCAGTATCAGAAACACACTAGCAAAACCTGCATTCCACCTTGCAGTTGCCAAAATCAAAGTGACTGGAATAAAAGGCAGACTCATAACTGGTAAGTGGCACTACAGGCAACAGTGTGCCCATTTTGGAGGCAAGATAGAAGTCCAAGCTACCAAATGTATATTATAAATCTGCTTAGTTATTTGAAAGCTTACACAAATCACTGGCAGTCTCCTGTAAAATGGTACTGATGACATAGATAAGGAAATAATTATCAGAAGAAAATTATTCATAGGGAGTAGGATGCTCATCTGGAGAAGATAATTAGGTAATGAATGGTTAATTGGAAGACTGAAAAGGTGATGTGCAGGTATATTAAAGTAGATTAAAGTGTCCCAAGAGAAGGAGAGAGAGAGGTTGAATGAGCAAATGCTGCCTTCCCTCCCGATCAAGAAAGCCTAGATACTGTAGTTTTACAAAAGAGAATTGGTGAATTAAAATGTCTGATGTCTGCATCAGGAATTTTAATAATAATAATAATAATAAATAATTAATAATCAAGAGCCATTTAAATGCACAGATGTTAAGACGATGATAGTGCATTATCTGCACTGAAGGCTTATTTTCTTGGCCAAGAGAGGAATATATTTTTTTAAGAGAGAAGGAAACACTTAAATGAGCTTTTAAAATGACTCTGCAGACTTTATTCTATTTTCCTTTCCTGCTTTAATGAGGATATTAAGTAAAAATACCAGAGCTTTGGGAGGATTATGCTAATTCATGTGCATAAGACATGCATTTTATAAAATATTTTTTACAGAAGGGACTTGAGTTTATACAAGCATTTTAACTATTGCTTTTTCAGTGTTTAGGTGCTTTTATTTTCCAGTTAATGTATGGTGGCATTTGTTTAACATTTGTCACTGTCCTGTAATTGCTTCTTTGCAGGTGAAAGTTGTTTACTGAGAATCTCATTATTCCTCAGGAGGGAAGTAGGACAATTTAAAGCTACTCTTTTTTTTCATTTGTGTGTGTGTGTGTGATTCCCAACTTTGTATTTGCTTTGAAATGAAAATTTGCCATGTGATCGCATGAGTACTCGCTATCTTGTGTTCTCTCTCTTTCTCTCTCACACATCACATTGTTTTGAGATTTAACTTAATAAAATATGTTGATATGACAATAGTTATCAGATACCTCAGTGTAGACAGGAGGGGGGTCTCTTGGTTTTTAATTGCCATCTTGCTGAGTCTACTGGACTCACAGTAAATAACATACACACACTGAAATCTGATGCAATGCACAGATTTTCTCTTCCTACAGGCTGCAGAAATTTCCCATGTCTGCTAGTTGGTTTGCCCACTCACTTTTGTGTTGATTCTACCCCTTCAGTAGCAGTGCTTCCTTCAGCTACCAGAGGCTACATTGTTGGCCATTTAGGGAAATGGGGGTGGGGTAAACTCCCTTGCCGCTCCCCTTCTGGGCCCTGTTCAGATTGTGACTTCTGCTGTGGGGAAGAGAGCAGGGTCTACTCGCATGCTACTTTCCACTCAAGCCAGGAGACTGGGAAAGGTGGGGAGTGGAAGGTGTCCTCTCTCCAGCCCCTCCCTTTGCTGGCCAGTATAGCTAGCAGGGACAGAGTGCACAATGGGGTCTAACATGTTCCAGGAAAAACAGTGAAGTAATTTGTTCCTCCCCCAGAGCAAAGGGCAAGCAGCAGAGATATTGTAACTGTTCCTGGGGCAGTGAAGGGAAGATTGCAGTCTATCCCCTACAGAAAACACTGCTTCTCTCCTAGGGAATCCAGACTGAAACTTAAGGGCACATGAGCACAGCATTCATATACAGCCAAAGCTATGGGATAAAGAATGATGCCAATAAATACATGTGTTTATTTTATAAATAGGACTATGGAAGAGGTGACAGCAATAAGAATTTCATGGGGAAGTGTATAAGAATCTCTCAGTAGTGGAAAGGGAGGAGGAAATTGAAAAAACGGTTACCCTGTATGTGGATCCTGTATTTCCTGTAAAAATATATCAGTTGGGATGTCAAGGGGAAGGATAGTGTTGTAGCTAAGGCACTAGATTGGAACTCAAGAGACCAAGGAAAAATTAATGGCTTTGACACAGATTTCCTTTGTGATCTTGGGCAAGTCATTTAGTCTCTCTGTCTCTTTTTCCCCATCCATAAAATGGGGATAATAGCACTTTCCTACTTCACAAGGGAGTCATGAGGATAAATTCATAAGTGAAGGTGGGGCACTCAGATAGTATATTGATAGGAGTTATTAGTAGATATAGTAGGATACCCAGAGTTCTTCAGTCCAGGAAGAGAGGACTATGGTAATAGTATACTAAACAGATCTGAATTTAGAGAGTTGCATTACACCCCATTATTAGGATTCCAGGTTCTAAATATCCTCTAAATGTTAAGGATACAATGTTTTCCCCATTCCTCGTAGAGACCCTCTCTCAGAATTCAAATCTTTTCTTTCTTCCTGAATACATAATGCAAGTACGCCGAACAATGGGCTAGTGCCAACAGAGAAATAATTCTTTAGAAATGTGTCAGTCTATGCTCTTCTATTTTATATAAGTTTTTATATTGCCCTCATTGTAGTATCTTAAGCCAGATTTTTAAGGATATTCAAATATTGTGCTACTCTGCATTACAAGACCCCAAGTCAGATTTTTAAAAGTATTTAAGTGCCTAGGTGAAAGAACTGGTTGTGAGAGATTTCCTGTTTGTGGATGACATATCCTTGATCCTCCACAGTAAATCTTCCCTGAAAAATCTCTTGCATAGATTTTCTGTGTGATGCAAGATCTTCAGGTCTACTATTAGTTTCAAGAAGACTGTGATCATTTACCAAAGAATGGAAGAACCAATGTGTGATATCACTCTAGGGCAAATCTCTGGGTGTTGTCGACAGCTTTTGCTATTTGAGTTCTATAATCAGCAGGAATCTTGGCCTTCAGACTGAATTGAATAACAGAATCAGAAAACCAGCTAAGAATTTCAGGCTATTACAGAAACGTGCATGGAAAAACAGCAAACTATCGACTAAGGTAAGAAACATGGACTACATATGCTAGGCACATCAGGAGACTGAACAGCTTCCACATGAGATAACTGAGCAAGATCCTGAAAATAAAATGTGAAGAAAAAATACCAAACACAGAGGTGCTGCAGCGCGCAGGACTGACACACTTAGAAACTGGTATCCAGAAGAGGAGGTTGCAATGGCTTGGTCATGACAGGAGAATGGGAGGTAATCCTATCCCCAAGAATATTTTGTACAGTGAGATCGGAGATGGCTCTAGAAAGCGGAGTCACCCTTTATGGCGTTACCACGACATGTGCAAAAATGATATGAAGTTGTTCCACATCATGTAGAAAGCTGGGAGGAATGAGCAGAATCCCATCCAATCTGGAGGGAATATGTGCCCCTGGGTGCAGTTCAACAAGAAGCGGCTTTAATCCAGAGGATGGAAGCAAAGCGCGTAAGAATAAAGCAGCATGCTGTAATCTTGGAGTCCAACTCAGACATGGATTTGTGACATTTGTAACTAGCTGTGTCAGTCCCAAACTGGGCTTGTCAGCCATAAGCAGATTTATCAGGCATCTGACTAGACCTTTTATGCTTGCACCATGATCCAGTGGATCGATAGTTCCCTATTATTAGGTGCCTAAAGATGCAGATAGGCACCTACTGAGATTTTCAAAAGTGTCTGGACATCTAACTCCCTTTGATGGATTTCAATAAAAGGTAGCTGCTTTTAAAAAACCCTACTAGGTCCCTATCTGCACCTACAGACACCTAAATAACTTTTAAAAATCTAGCCCTAATTGGTTTAGATGCCTAAGTGCCATTTTCAAATGTTACCTAGGGACTTAGAAGGCTGAAACTCATTGAAAGTCAATAGGAGTTAGGCTCCTAAGTAATTATGTCACTTTGGAACATGAGACCCAGCTGACTAAATCACTTACTTAGGCCTTGCAACTCTGAGTGGAACAACACCTTCACACCTTTTACCTTTCACCTTCCAGTCATCCATTAAGACTGTGACCAACATCTGTCATGTGTGTTTTTTTTCTCTCTCATCCTCTGCCAAGGGGTGGATTTGTGTTTACAGCATAGTCTTTTCTTTTGGAAGGAGTTTGTTTTGTTTTGTTTAATGTACATGCTGTTCTATTTAAGGTAGAGAAGGCAATGTTGAAGTACATCTTGCACTTGGAGAAGAAGGGGGTTAGGTTTATGATAGTCGTTAGTTCCTGGTGGAGTTCGTTCCATAGTCTTGGACTAGACACTGAGACACTGAGAAAACTGTCTCCTGCACAGATGAGCTTTATTCATTATTCCATTGTGTCTGAGGAGCAGAGTTAGTTACCACAGCCTTCATGATCTTTAAGATATGTTAAGCCTAGGCTATTAAGCATCTTGACAAGAAGGATCAGGACCTTGAACTTGATAAGATATTCTATAAGAAGGCAGTGTAAAGGGTAGAGAATAGGTGTGATGTGCTCTTAATACCCTGTATTGCTGAGGAAATGTGTTGCAGACATCCTTTGTAAACCTATGAATCATTTCACAAGAAAGAACAACTTAAAATGTCAGAATATAATACAAAGAGGAAGAATTACTCAATCTGATTCATTTGAAGAGATAATCTCAGCGTCCTCTCCAATTGCAATCATCTTGGTGTCTGTGATGGTGAATACCTCCCTTGGAGCTTTGACATACTTAGGAATGAATACCCCATTTTGTCTCTCTCACCAACAGAAGCCGGTCCAATAAAAGATATTACCTCACCCAGCTTCCCTCTAATAACCCATTCTAAGTCCATTCTCGATGGAGAGATTGAAGTTGGCTTAAGGCCCAGTCATTTCTGTGCCTCATCACTACAGATATTTTAAATCAGAAATATTTTGATCTTTGCTCTCTGACAGTCAAGATGATTCACTAATCTTGCTACAATGAAAAAAGAAAGTTTCCTGGAATGAAGCAATACATAATAATCAAAACACTTCTGAACTAGACAGGAGCTGACATTCTTTTGAAAGGATGTGTCTGAGAGAATTTTAATAGAGTATAGAGGTCTGAGAAACCACTGCAAATATACACTTATTCCTAGCACACAAAAAAAAAAAGAAAAAGAAAAAAAAGCCACATATAACAGGTAAGTATTATTATTGTTATTAATTCACTGAAATTAACTTTTCTAGAATGAAGAGATTAATTTCTAACTTCACTTCCACATTCTTAAAGCACTCTGGTAGGTAGGTGTGTACACACATACATTTCCATACACATAATTAATTCATATATATACCAAGTGTCCATACACATATCAGGTATTTGCTCATACACAATGCCAAGTAAGTGCATAACTTTGCATGTGTGGGAAATACCTAAACATTCTCATTGAGTATTTGAATGGATAACTTAAGTAAATGAAATGGGTGCATGAATTTTCATGTACCTAACTTTCAAATTATAACTTTGTGTCTTTAGGCACATCTGTGTGTCTCCGTTATTAACAGCTAAGGCAGTTTGCAAGCTAGTAACGTGAAGTTCAATAGTCTGCATTTTTCCTGATAATCCTCCACGCTCTTCACAGGTCACAATACGACACCTGAGGATTCCTGGAGGCAAAACAACCTATTGTGAATTAGCTCCACGTTTGCCATAGTAATTTTCACCTTTTGAAGTGTGTTTCCATTCTTATAGACTACACAAGGAACAGAACAGAGAAAAGGTAACCAGTAAGTGTACACTGATGTGGCTCCATTGAGGTCCATGGAGCTATATTGATTTACACCAGCTGAGAATCTGGTCCCATCTTTCAAGGTAGAATAATTAGCTCTAGGCATAATTTTTTTGCTAAACAGAGATATATGCAAAAATATCAAGAAAAAGTATTAAAATTAAACCAAGGAACTGATAGAAAACACAAAGGTTAAAAGTATCAAATCAGATGAGTCATCACTGCAATTTGCACATGCATATTCCACCTTGACACTGGGCGACCCTGAGTTATTTCATTTTGAAACATAGATTTCAGCTCGTTGGGATTCTAATGGGACTATTTGTGGAGTAAGGTGCGATTTAGCTTGAGTATAGGTATCAGAATCTGGACCACCACAGAGTCTTTCTTTGGCAATGTTGTTGATTTTAATAGTTGCACAAACTTATTCTATTTGTATATCTTTATTTACTTTCTTTAAAAAACACTTATACATGGGGCAAACCAATTATTTTCCATATCAGATACAGCTCTCCCCTTTTAGAAATATGCTTTATAGACCATAGCTTTCATTTTAATGGAATCCTAATGATAAAAATCTGAGCAGATAGATCACAAAGGAATAAATAAATAAATATTAAGTTGAGCTCCCTCAAAAAAAAATGTTCTCATTATAGCTTATTTCTTGCTGACAGTATTTTGTTAATGTAACTTAGATATTATGTAAATGATTCCAATGTAGATTTCTGGAGATCAAGAAAGGCTCAGGCAATTAAATGTAGATGGGGTATTCTGAAAATTAATTAGTGTTAAACTTGTTGTATATCGCAGAGTTGAAGTTCATCCTCTTGTCAGAATATAAAGTTCATAACTGCTGAAGAAAAATTATGAGTGGCACTATAATTGTTGCAGTGTTGGTAAGAGCACTAACATAAAGTGAACCTCTCACATATCCAGTAAATGAAAGTTAGGGAAAAACCTGGATGGAAAGGATATTAGAATTCTAAGTATTTCTTTGGAGAAAAATGTGAAAAAAGAGAGAAAAATGATCAGAGCTGTCTGGCATGTGTTTTAGATACATATGCATCAGAAAAGTCTAGGAATGATGACAAGGTATTTGTACATTTGTAAGGTCACATTTTCTTAAGCCCAGTGTGGGATGTCTGAATAAAGAATTCTGTAATATGTTTAGCATGAGATGATAAGGTAGATACATTTGGAAGCAAAAGGTATTTTTCAAGAAATATATATAGATGCTTTCAATTACTAAGTTATCCATTTAACCATGTTCTCAAGGACGTATCAGATATGGGAATGAGTCCATTACTGTTGTATTACTTGGAAACTATACGTGAAAATTAAAGACACATCCTGATGTTTACATCTTGGAACTCATAGCCACAAGATAATCATTGATGCCAAGAGCTTAGATCCACTGTGATCATTTATTTTGACACAGGCCATAGAATTTCTCTAAAATAATTGCTTGACATATCTTTAGAAAAACATCCAGCCAGTGATGTAATAGCCATCACAACCCTGCGTAAATTATTCCAGTGGTTAACTACTCTCATTGATAAAATTTATACCTTATTGCCAGTCTGCATTTGTCTAACTTCAATTTCCAGCCATTGGGTCATATTATACCTTTCTCTGCTAGACTGAAGAACCAATTATCCAATATTTGTTCCCCAGGTAGTTACTTATAGACTGTAATCAAGTCAGCCCTTAACCTTCTTTTTGCTAAGCTAACTAGATTGAGCTCCTTGAGCATACCACTAACATACCACTAAGCCTTTAATCATTTCCCTGACTCTTCTCTGAAGCCACTCCAATTCAGCAACATCCTTCTTGAATTTTGGACACTAGAACTGGATACACTGTTCCAGTAGCAGTCGCACCAGTGCCCAATACAAAGGTAAAATACTGCTCTACTCCTACTGGAGAATTCAAAACTTGACTGGGCAATTATATGGATAACTAGAATATCCAGAGTTATTATAATAAAGACTAATCAAAGATTTTTTTAAAAAGAGCTCTGGAAGGTCTCTAAACTCTCATGCTTCAGAGCATAAGCAGTGTCCTACTAAGACGACTTTGGAAGAAATGTTCTAAAACATATGCGCTACATCAAAGAGAAGTTATGGGCTTCAAGCTGAAATTACTGGGTGAGGTTCTCTGGACTGTGCTATGCAGTAGGTCAGAGTAGATGGTCATAATCGTCCTTTCTGGACTTAAAATTTGTAAAATTTTCTCTGTAGACTGATAGTTCTATAACTGCCTACTGCAGGGCATGCCCACTTTCCTATGAAGCAGCTGCTATAATTCAGTGTTGGAGGCAGGATTCTGAAATAGATGGACCTCTGGTCTCTACCAGTGTGACATTTCCTTTACTCATATTTCAGATCATTTCACAATAAGATAATGGACAGGTCTTAATGGATACCAAAGCACCTAGGCAAAGCTGGATATCCAAGCCATAACAAATTTTAGAGCTCTAGATAGGCTGATTTATTTATCCTTTCAATAAATTAAGTTAAAATTGGGACAACATATTCAAAGCCTCAAAGCCATATTCCTCAAGCCTAGCCATTTGCACAGAGCTGTCACATAACATGTACATTCTTAGTTGCAGTTGATGTATTAATATGGGGGCAGGGGAATCTCAGTTGGAGTAAAGTAGGTGGGAGAAACATACTTTTTTCTCTTTTTTAAGTGTTAATAACTCAAACATGGCCAAAGAAAAAAAATTCAAATACAAACAAATTATCATTGGATTGAGAATGAGCACAAGCTATTTTATCTGACGGATTGGTTCTTTTTAGGATGTCCCTGCTAAAATCTGGCCAGAAGCTCAAATATGGCTGTGGCTAATTAAAGCATCTCACCAATTGTTGTGCATTAGAACTACCAGAAAATATTTATTTTGCCTCTGAAATTCTATTTTTTTTATGAGAAAAGATAAATTACAGAGGAAATTTTTGTCTGGAAAATCTAAATGAAACATTTCAGTTTGTTGACCTTCCATTTCAGGTCAGGTGAACATTACCATCTGCCTGAGTTACCTCGGTGACTCATGAGAGTTGCAGTTCCAGGTCCTTCTTGCCCTCACTTTCAGCCATGGGCCTTACTTGCTGGATGAACTACATACCTCACTATGCATTTCAGTGTCTTCTTGTGGCTGAGCCACCATGGTGCATTATGATGCTTTGTAGACTGGAGGAGGTCAAGACCCCATAATGCATCATAGCAGCTCAGACATGTTTTAATATATTTTGGTCCTGACTTGGGATAAAAACAAATGTCTAAGTATCAGAATTGTCCGTGGGATAGAAATTCTGGGTTTTTTTATCAGCTTTAATTAGAACATGTAGATGTGAAATGTGAAGCAATAGCTATTGTTTAATTTATACATTACCAGCAGGTAACCTCTTAAACTGTTTTGAAAAGGAAAAGTGGCCATATGAGAATGCTGTTATGATCTAGTCCAGACAATAAGGTTACAAATGTGTGCTATGTACAGAGAAAAAGAAATCAGAGGACATGATCCAAACTCACTTCTACTTGTATAATCCAGTGCAGAGGGATCCTAGAGGTATAAAGTCCATTTGGAGGAGAGTGGTGCAAGGCAGCCACAATCCCTTTAGTGCCAAGGTGGTTGCCACTTTTCAACATTGCCCCAAAACTGTAAGGCACCAGTCAGGTGTAGCTAGGCAAGCAATGAGATGCATTGATTCTACTCATCCCCAGGCAGCCTTTGCCAGCTGAGTTCTTATAAGGTTCTGGCCAGAACTTAGGTTCCGCTGAAGGCCTGGACCTATAAGGAATGTCATCAGAACAAACATCAGGTGTCCTCTCACAGACTGTAGATTCCTCTCTTAGACACAATGCTTTTAAAAGTCATTACTAGAAATACAATAGGTAAGACCGACTAGCATAAAATCAGGAAAGGCAAGTGCCTAAATATGTTGCTTAAATATTATGGGTTGGAGCCCCAGTTTACACCAAATGAAGATCTATTCCTTCCTGTTTGATTTAGGAAAAATATGAAAGATAAAACAAAATAATGGGCACTTATTAAAACCCAGTTCATTTTAAGGCATAACAGAGTTTAGAATTTTGTATACCAGTTCCGGAAAAGAAATAGTCAGCAAGACAGGAGTATGGGTATCTTGACACTCAGAAATGAAAGGAGACCCAGGGGAAATAAAACAGCAGATCAGCACTGTGACCCGAGCCATTGTTTAGACAAATGGCCATTGGTGGACTGTAAATAGCCCCAAAGTGGAAATTTATTGAAGAAGAAAGTGCACACTTTGCAGTCTTTATCTGATCTGTGATGTAGGCAGTTTTTCAAAATGACTTAATTAAACACTCTCCCTGATCAAGCAACCTCGTAAGTTGAAGATAAAACCACAAAAATATGTCATGATTTCCTACTGGGTTTCAAAAGTGACATACAGAATATTCTTTGTACATTGTTTTTCCAAGGACTGTTTACTAGGGGAAAAAATGGAAATGGGTTATTACAAGACCTACCATAAACAAAATATTGGTAAAAGAAGGAACACATATCCATTTAATTTCCTGTCTTTGAACAGAATAGTACTGACGCTGGAGAGACTTAAGTCTGGAGGATAGCCTCCTGGAAATCATTTCCTTGTGGTACTACCAATAGGACCCATTAATCATGGGCATTTATTAATGATCTTTCCACCTCTGCCTGAAAAAGACATCCAATTGTATTACAACTATAATTATGATATAAACTAGGAATGAACTTTAGTTCCACACTTCCTGCAATATGACAGCTGTAACCATTAATTGTAACTTATAGATCTATTGGAAATCACTTAGGAATTAATATAGTAATTTTCAGTACTACAACTGGTCAAATAATTTCCATCAAATTGTTTGTTTGTTGTTTTGTTTTCCAGCGAAGAATGCCTTTTCTACAAAATAGAAATTTTCACAAAGACATTTCTGTTTGTATAGAAAATTTTAGGTTTTCAAATTCAATTGAAAGTGATAGTTCTGCTGCCTGTTTTCAGGAAGGCAGAAAAGATTCAATGACTGTTAAGAGAGCGCCATTTTAATAACAATCATCATATTATTAAAATCAAAACGTTAATAAAATAATTGCCAATATACCTTTATAGCTCCTACAATTTGCCACCAGTGTCAGACTTACTGGGCTACATATTAAATGATTCCTTTCCTATTTCCTTTCTATAAAAGTGATGTAAATATCCCTTTTCTCTACAGTTGCTCAGTATGTTGCAATTCTCCAGAAAGCCTTCAGAATCTATTAGTCATTTCCTCTGCTGTTCCCTTCAGATACTGAAGGGGTAACCCATAGTCCAGAAGCTTTATCTGGCTTTAGTGATTTTTAACTTACACAAGACTTGTTCTGGAGTGATGCTCTTTCATTTTCACTACTCAGCACCTGGAAAATGAGATTCCATTTACTTATGGCATTTCACCTCAGATTTCTCTCACAAATATTGAGGGGGTGGAAAACTCATTTAATTTTTCTGCTATATCCTCTTTCTTTTGGTATTAAGTTTCTTCCTAATCCCTCGGTGGGTTAATTACTTCAGTCTTCAATCTTTTATCTCTTCCTCTTTATATATTTAAATAATCTTATATCTTATATTGCCTTTCCCCGCTGCCGGAGTCTTTGCCTGTGGTGCGGGAAGGCTCTGCAGCAGGGAGCTGTCACAGCCTTTTTCCGCTGTCTCCCCACTGCTGGAGTCTTTCCCTGCTGTGGGGGAGGGCTCTGGCTGCAGGGAGCTGGCAGGACCTTTCCCCACTGCTGGAGTCTTTCCCCCCTACCTCTTCCTGCCAGAGCCTTTCCCTGTTACCAAAATATGTTCCAACAGTGGGAAAAGGCTCCAGCAATGGGGATGCAGCTGCACAGTGGGGACGCACTGCTTGGGCAAATAGAGAGCCATGTGCATCATAGATACCGACATCATAGACTTCAGTGGGGTCACCGGGGGCGGGGGGGAGAAGTGCTTGGGGGGGGGGGGGGGGGGGAGGCTGACACGTGCTGAGCACCCACTATTTTTTCCCATGCGTGCTCCAGCCCCAGAGCACCCACAGAGTCACCACCTACAATGTGTGTATATACATGGATGCATACCCACAGGCTTCAGGCATGTCTTTACTCATCTAAGCTGTGCCTCATCATTTACACTGCTATTTATAACAGTGCTAGAGAGGCTAGCTGTGTATGAAGTGTGCATTGTAGACATACCTTTTCAGAGAAAGAGCAGAGCTTTGTAATGGTTTTGTAAGCTATCATTAAGTAGTCTGGGTAGATTCCAAACACTTTCTTATTCTCTAAATTAATGTGTATTATCTGGAACATACTGTTATCTGTAGCTCTTGTTAAGGCCATGTAGTATCAGCTTCAACTTATCAAAACTAGAACAAAAAGTAATCGGTTAAACAAGTTTGGTAAATAATCTTTAAAATCTTTATAATTAGGGTTTCACAGGCTCACTCAGTATAGGAATAAGTATTTTTGATGTTAATCACTATTAAATGTGCACACTTAGTGCAATAAAGCAATAGATCCCCCATACTGTGCTCAAAACCCACAGGTGTTGATTCAGGACTTAAAGATGCCATGCCCTGCGCTTGATAAGCAAAGAGCATAATTAGAAGAGAACATAGTCACACACCTCTCCTACTATGTCCATGTCTGACACTAATGTGTGTCACACTGATAAGCATTTTTAGATAGAACCTAAATAATAGCACATAGTGAAGATTGCAGCAGATAGACTGAATGTTGTGACCCAGAAAACTAAGCAGTAAAACCTCTTCGGGGATAGATTGGTCTGAGATTCACCCTGAAAACAAGACACCCATGGCTATTGATTTCATGGGGCCTAAAGTCCTAGGCCTGTGTAGCTATTGAGGATGGAGAACATGATTGACCTATGACCCTTAGGAAAAGTCATAGCAAATATTTTGAATCCTTGTGGTTAGTTTAGATTTTCAAGTCTGTTTCCATCAGGAAATAGAAATAGACCCAGGCTATATTTTAAATGAAATACAAGATATGCCTTGACATTGCTGGTTCCCTTAAATTGGAGTTGTAGGATGTGAGTGTGGGTTCCAAAGGCTGACACTGGACAAACAAACCCAGATATGTTACAGGGAAGAAAGGCTACAAACAGCCTTCTGATAAACAATAGAGCACACGACTCTAATTTTTCAAATGCATGGTATGGCAAAGTGGAAGTATTTTAATATGTCTTGTGGGAAATGAGCCTACACAACTTCTATTATGTTTAAAGGAACATTCTTTATGGGGAATGAGCCCTACTCTGTTTCGTCCTGGAGGATTGAACAAGCATTTTACCTCAGTCCCATATATAATTTAGAAACACCAGAAGGTTTTGCATTTTAATTAACAGTCTGTTCTTTCTCTGGTGCGCCTCTCTCTCCTCTTTTTGTTCATGATGATTAAAAACCAAAAACATACCGTGGGTCTACACTTGGAGATTCCATTATGCTTCCTGATCTGATTTCATTAACGTTTACCATGCATGCATGTTTGTTTATTTAATTGTTTATTTCCATAGGATACCATACAGAGTTATACATCTTGTTTGTAGGGATGCCCTGTCAGCAGGAACAGTAAAGTTCCATCACCAATCATTAATAAATAAATGTTATAAAATTTTAATTTCCTATAACAACAAAAGAAAAAAATGGTTTGGTGTTGGATGAAATTTGAATGACAGAAATTTATTGAATGAAATGTGCATCCTACATATGCTTGCCAGCTTGCAGTTTTTGGAATCTTACAGACAGAAGCTATATACTTTTCTGGCGTTTCCTTAGTGAGAGAAGCTTGCTGTTAAAACACTGCAGGTTTGTTCATTTGTGGTCAGTGATATGTGGTACTATGCAGGGGAAATGGATTTGATTTCTGGTCCCTGTAAGTCATAGATGTGGGTCTGGTCCATCTATGCAAAATAGTGTGGGTCAGCGGAGTTTTTACTGCTCTAGACCACCATAGAAGAGACTTGAGTTTGAATCTTGATCTAGGATCTGGACCTTATACTGTAGGTAACTAAGGACCTGATCAAAATGTGATTGAAGTCAATGGGAGTCTTTATATTGATTTCAATGGGCTCTGAGTGTCAGTGTGCACAATGGCAGTGAAGTACATTAATTGCTAGTTTCTCTCTTAGACCATTGTTAAACTTGCTCCCACACCCCTGCTAGATTCCACTTCTATAGAATGTCTCATCTTCCCCTTCTTCTTTTTCCATGTAACAGACAAATAGTCGGTGTAATCAATTGTCGTGATTAAGGCCATGAGCTTAACAGTATTCATTTAAAAAAGGATGGAGATGTATAACGATAAAGAGAAAACCCAGAGTTACTTCAGTAAGAATAAAACCACAAATGATTGGCCCATAAAACTTCATGCGTCAAGGCAGAAGTCAACTTCTAACTGATGGGGTAGAAGCAATCTTTCAGCAAAAGTTATTCCATAGCTGCCTACTAAAGGAGTTCCTTGATTTTCTTTTGAAGTAACTGATACTAGCCACTGTCAGAGACAGGAAGCTCGGCTAGATGAACTATTGCTCTGATCTGGTATTGCAATTCCAATGCTCATTTTACCTTAATTGTTTGCTTTCTGCTCTTTATCTGCTCCATTTATCCAGATGACAGCACATACAGAACAGTTAGTGCTCATCTTCTTAAGCGCACTATTCCTATTTTCAGTTTTAATGGAAACCAGGAAATGGGGAGATGTGCAAATATTGAAATGAACAAACCAACCCTTTTCAAATGTTAGTAAAGGTTCAAATCTAGTTCAAGATTAGAGCCCTACTTCATGCCACACCCATGCGTTGCTGTATCCTTACCAGACTACCCATGCCATTTTAATTATAATTTGCCATAGGTATTTTAATCAGATGCTGTATTTCTATGACTGGTCTTAACTGATGATTAATTTCCTTACACCTTTAAAAATGCAGCAAGTGTATCTAGACTTCCTAGCACTTCACTAGAGTATTGGTTAGGAATTACAGCTGGATCAGAAAATCAGAACACAAACAAAGCCAGCTGCATTCAGCAGCCTGGAACTCAACTGTTGGCATTTAGAATTAGGCTGGAAATTAGCTGTGGTACATGGGAATAAGCTGTCAAATTATTCTGGATCACAACACACCCAAGAGTAAGTAGTGTTCGCAGTAAAGATAACCAGAGAAGGAAAATGACAGACAGACTTGGATTACCAAATGGATGGCCATCCACTAAAGCACCCATGCTATAGTACAAATTATTTCCAAAACCTGGAGGGAAAAAGAAATAAAAAACTGTGCAGTGTGCAGGATTGACTTTTTCATAGTAAGAATCTTCATGAAAGCAACATCTGCTCCTATTTGTATGTTAATTTTTAATGTAAAATTTGGCTTTAAAAATCATTCTCTATCTCTTCCCTTGGAATGAGAAACTAAATTAGAAAACAGGTGCTACATAGGGCTGAGAGAGAGCACCCATCTTAAAGCTAAATTCAAACTCTCCTAGAGGAATTTCTTTACTATTTACCTAATGTCAGTGTCAAATGTCAAACCAAGACCCGCTCATAAATCTAAGACCGTGAGTTGCCAGAAAAAGAAATTTAGCATCTGTATGAATAATTTGCTCTGTTTTCCTTTTTTGATTAGCTTTGCCCTTCTTTTATTCCTATGACCCTCTGTCCTTCATAATATTGCTGCAACTGGAAAGGCAGATACAGCAGATTCCTCAGTCAACACCAGTAGTACCCGGGGGTCGGATAAGACAGAGGGCTGGCTGCTTTTTGGAGAGAGAGATTTCACCCTCCTCACTACATTCAATCCCTGTCTGTTGAAAGGAAATGCTTTCAAACATCCTTTCAAGAGCTCCTTTAAGGAGCTCATCTTCCTGTTGAGTTTGCTTCTCCATTCTTTGACAATGCAAATGATTCATATTAATATTTTAGAGCTCATAAGTCCTAATTCCTCATTTTTGTTAGAGAACTAGTGTAGCACTCTGCAGCTGATCCTCCTGAGTTAGTCCCACTGCATCCCTGGAAATTTTATTTTCCACAAGCACATCATAGTATATTCCTATACCATGGTCTGTCTGCTTGCTGTCCCTAAGGATAACAGGCTAAAGAAGCTTTGATTTTGACTGGTAGAAAAAAGGCAGGCTGACTTATGAAGTGCACGCTCCATGAGAGTATGGTCCTTCTCTCTGTATGGGGCCAAGCATAAAGTCATTGCTCAGGAAATATGAATTAAATAACAATAACCAAGTTAAGTCTTCTGTTCAACAGCTGTCGTCATCACAATGAGTCTATCATACTGCATAGTAATATTGGATAATCTTTGAATCGGTGAGTTGGAGACTTCTGATGACTCTGTGTGAAGCAAAAGTGTAGAGACTAGTTAAAATGTTGTTCTTCTCGTCCCTCTTGCCTCATTCACAAAAACCCCAAATGCCAAACAAAACAAAGAACACTTTTCACATGTAAAGCTCCAGTAAAAGAAAAATATGGATTGATAAAGGATTCATACATTTAGGTATAGTATCAGCAAGTACCTGTAGGAGCTCTATAAAAAAGACTGTCCAGTAGCTCTAATCCTTATATAAACCTCTCAAGCACTGGCTTAGTTATGGGAGTGAGACCAATTTTATACATTTGTGGATTCTCCTCTCTTTGGCATATACCACTCAGGCCTCTTAAGCACACACCCAGAGGGTGACTACATTGGGACATATACAACTTAAGATTTTTTTTAAAAAAAGCCATTAGAACAATATGCCAACAAACCATCCTCTGGCCTACAGAAAGCAAATTGATAAGAGCATCATCTACTAATGTAAATGAAAGAAAGAAAGAAAGAAAGAAAGAAAGAAAGAACTTACATACATTGACATTTTCACTTCCTTATGAATTTCAGAGGGACATAGCAGTTTGGCATTTCTGCCCATAAGCAGGGCTGTGCACAGCTATAAATTACTTGCACTGCAAGGCTGACCCACCTGATTTAAATCCAGAACACAAGAAGGAAAATATCACTATAGAAATGCTATTATAGCGCCATAATAAAATTTCAGCTCGCATGTAGTTGAAATTTAAGTCTGCACAGGGCCTAAAGTTGGCTGTGTTGCCCAGAGGTGCAGACATGACCACAAAACAAAGGAAATCTGGAATGGTAGGGAAAGACATGGCCAAGTCTGAAGCAGCACTTTGTGCCTGCAGGGAGCATAGCATTGCTAATTCCTAACATGTGGTATTTTTCTATAACATTCCTGCTCAAGAGACGATGCTATTTAGAATGGTGCTGGAAAGGCCACACTGCTCATGTGTAGCTGGATGGAAATGTGTGTGCATTTCAGAAAGAAAATAATTTAATTAAGTTTATCTTCTGATTTTATTTTATTTAACACTTGGGTTTGGCAGTCCTACCACTTGCCAGTCCATTGGTCTCTGGGCCCATCCCTGGCTAATTCTGAAGAAGGCTGATGCAGCTAGTTGGCAGTGCTTTGTCACAAGTTCCAACCATTTGACATTGGTCTATATTCTTGATCTACTATCTAATACTAAAACAAACCTTCCCTGACCCACCTTGAAGGAAATACATTATAAATACTTTTATACAAGCTGACAGAGCACTGAAATTTTTTGGCAAATTAATTAAATTCCATCATTTGGCAGTGACAGGCTCAGTGTTACTTTGACACTATTTTAATATAGTAATTTAGTCAAACAATGTATATTGTGAAAACTTGAGTCAAAGTGTGCAGTGATGTTTGGTGGTGATATATTACTAAGAGATTTAATTACAGCAGAAAACTTATGTAGATAGATGTAATGTCAACATTTTCATACCACTTGCGCTTCTCCATTAAAGTTCTTGGGTTAACTTCAAACTTTCTCAACCTCATGCCAGACACTGCTACATTTTAGTATGGAAAAGTAAACCAATGAATGAAAAGAAGATCCTTATTTTAGCCCTTTCTTTTACCCTTTGTCTTGTCAGTTTAGGCTGTTGATCATGTGATTATGTGAGAATCTCAGCTGTCCTTTTTTTAAGGAACATTCTGACCATCATGGTTGGGGAGAAAAGTTTTAAAATTTCATCTAAGTGCTACCAAAATGCTCAGAAACCAAAAAACAAAACAAACAAAAAAAGCTAAAATTTATTATTTTTTTCAGAAATCTCATGATTTTCAATACCTGCGATTGGCAGGATTTATCCTATTTGGGCTATGTCTCAAAGAAGCACTGCATGAACTTGCCCCAAAATTCTCATGCTAACCCTGTAGACTGTTGTTAGAGAGTTTATTCCTTCACTCTCCCACTTCCCTAGTCCTTCTCGCATGAACACAGAGCAACAATACCCGAAGTCCGAAGGAGCAAACAATTTGATGTTTATTGGGGTGAACTTCCAGCAAGCTTAAATCCAAGTTCCTTTTTCCTTATTTTCGAATCCCAACTTACTTCCTGTTTGCCCCTAATTTATATAGTAATATTCACAACTATACCTTAACCAATCATTCTACTGAAATTTACCTAACCAATCCTAACGTATTGTAACATGATTAGTTAACCAATTATATCCCACCATCTTAATTAGTTTACATCCAGCAAAATTAATTATACAGCAGACAGAAACAATCACAGAACCAGACAGAGACCATGCAAATAAACATACAAAACAATACAGAAGTGAGGATTTCACAACTATATCTATAAAGACATAAGGGTTTCTCAGCTGTGTCTATTGATAAGTGAGTTCTGACCAGACAGAAAACTATCAAACTAAATTTCCTTTTACATCTTCTAGGCTTTTCCCTTTCTCTGGAGATGATAGATCGGATCACCTTCCTAACAGCCCCAGATTGCCTTATTTCAGTATGATTAAACAGGGCCTCAGATTGTCACAGTGAGAGAAGGCCCTTACACAGATTCTTTCTTTTATACCTCTATAACTAGCTAAATAATAAACATATACCTAAATTCTTAAAGTATAGGCCTTTACAGACAGGCTTGAATATCTATATCCTACCAACTGTTGCCTGATCAGAAATCATAGAATCATAGATTAGGGTTGGAAGAGAACTCAGGAGGTCATCTAGTCCAACCCCCTGCTCAAAGCAGGGCCAACACCAACTAAATTATCCCAGCCAGGGCTTTGTCAAGCCGGGCCTTAAAAACCTCTAAGGATGGAGATTCCACCACCTCTCTAGGTATCCCATTCCAGTGCTTCACCGCCCTCCTAGTGAAATAGTTCTTCCTAATATCCAGCGTAGACCTCCTCCACTGCAACTTGAGACCATTGCTCCTTGTTCTGTCATCTGCCACCACTGAGAACAGCCTAGCTTCATCCTCTTTGGAACCTCCCTTCAGGTAGTTGAAGGCTGCTATCAAATCCCCCCTCACTCTTCTCTTCTGCAGACTAAAGAAGCACAGTTCCCTCAGCCCCTCCTCATAAGTCATGTGCCCCAGCCCCCCCCCCATCATTTTTGTTGCCCTCCGCTCGACTCTCTCCAATTTGTCCACATCCTTTCTGTAGTGGGGGTCCCAAAACTGGATATAATAATCCAGATGTGGCCTCACCAGTGCCAAATAGAGGGGAATAATCACTTCCCTCGATCTACTGACATGCTACTACTAATGCAGCCCAATATGCCATTAGCCTTCTTGGCAACAAAGGCACACTGTTGATTCATATCCAGCTTCTCGTCCACTGTAATCCCCAGGTCCTTTTCTGCAGAACTTCCACTTAGCCAGTCAGTCCCCAACCTGTAGCAGTGCATGGGGTCTGCACTTGTCCTTGTTGAACCTCATCAGATTTCTTTTGGCTCCAATTTGTCAAGGTCACTCTGGACCCTATCCCTACCCTCCAGCGTATCTACCTCTCCCTCCAGCTTAGTGTCATCCGCGAACTTGCTGAGGGTGCAATCCATCCCATCATCCAGATCATTAATGAAGATGTTGAACAAAACCAGCCCCAGGACAGACCCCTGGGGCACTCCGCTTGATATCAGCTTCCCACTAGACATCGAGCCATTGATCACTACTTGTTGAGACCAAAGATCTATCCACCTTTCTATCCACCTTATAGTCCATTCGTCCAATCCATACTTTTTTATCCTGCTGGCAAAAATACTGTGGGAGACGGTATCAAAAGCTTTCTAAAGTCAAGATATATCACATCCACCACTTTCCCCATATCCACAGAGCCAGATAGGGTGACCAGATGTCCCAATTTTATAGGGACAGTCCCGATTTTGGGGTCTTTTTCTTATATAGGCTCCTATTACCCCCCACCCTCTGTCCCGATTTTTTACACTTGCTGTCTGGTCACCCTAGAGCCAGTTATCTCAATATAGAAGGCAATCAGGTTAGTCAGGCATGACTTCCCCTTGGTGAATCCATGTTGACTGTTCCTGATCACCTTCCTCTCCTCCAAGTGCTTCAAAATGAATGCCTTGAGGACCTGCTCCATGATTTTTCCAGGGACTGGGGTGAGGCTGACCGGTGTGTAGTTCCCCGGATTCTCCTTCATCCCTGTTTAAAAGATGGGCACTATATTTGCCTTTTTCCAATCGTCCGGGACCTCCCCGGATCGCCACAAGTTTTCAAAGTTAATGGCCAATGGCTCTGCAATCACATCAGCCAACTCTGTCAGCACCCTCATGTGACAGATTTATGTTACCAATCTTCCTGGGGCTTCAGGTGATCAGGCTGAGGGCGCAGGATCTTTAGGGGAGGAGATGAAGAAGCACACCAAGTGACTAACTTTAAAGCTTTATTAACCAAATAACAGTGAGTGGTGGGTACGACCCACATCACTTAGAGGGAGGAAGAAAGCGTTAGTGCCCGAGCCCTAACCCACTTTCATACTTACACACGCACAATGCAAGACTGGCCAAGCCTGGGTGTAACATAAGAAGAAGAGGGGGAAGGGTAGACGAGAGTTCTGCCCTGTGCACAAGTTGTAAAGGGTTCGCTGTAAATCGCCGACTTCCTTCAGCTCTTGGGAGGGTTTTAAGCCCTGGGTTCTCCTGGGGGCATTTCCTCCATGGACCCCCGTCCCCCGTGCTCTCTGTGCCAGTTCGAACTGGCCTTTCGTGGCTCCCTTAGCTTTCCCAAAACACACTGGTTTCAGGGTCGTGAGACTGTTGTGTTTTAACTCGCTGACCTTTGCAATCTTACTAGTTTTGCAACCCCTTTAATTTTGTTTGGCTCAGTTCTTCTTTCTTACGGCTGACCAGGGTTGAGATACAGGCTTCTGGCTGTACCAACATTTGGAACTACGGGGACTGGGTTGAACCCTACATCATCTGGGTACCAATACCGCAACCACATCCCGATGCCAGCTGTTAATGTGGAGCACTGACTTTGATGGCATGTTGAACTTTTCTGTGACATTGAAAACCTCTCCCTGTACCTTCCCATCTGTGGTCCACTCGAACCATTGCTCCCAGGTTTCTCCTTTCCAGTGGAACCACAAGTGCTGGCAGTACGAATAGAGGTCTTCCTCCTCCAAAGGTAGGGGCCATTGTTCCCAGGTGGAAACAAACTTTTTGGGATGGGGGGTTTAGATGGAGATGGGACGTAACGTTGTCCTGTGTGGTGCTGCCTAGCGGGGTATGGAGTTGTTCTGGGTTAACCCCATCTGGGACCCAATTGGGGATGGATACACAGGCCCTGGAAAAATGCCCAGGTAATACGCGGTGCCACATTTCCAGGATGACATGCCCCAATGCCCCCCCCCACTCACACACACCACTGGATAATAAACCTTTTCTTCCACTATGGCCAATTTTGGATCGTGGTAAAATTAACAAAGGAGGACAAAAGCGTCGGAAACCCAAGGATTCCCATAAAAATATGCCACCATACATACATTGTATCACAATAAAGGATTCTGCAGGCCTGAAGCAGCAAGAGCGGTCCCACCACTCCTGTTCGGGGTGTCCCTGGGCTCTCGCTATTACTGCCTGTCCTGTTAACAAAGCAAAAGGGAAAGAAAAAAAAATGTAAATGCACCTATTGGGGGAAATTGAGGCACATACAAAAACTATTTAAGTCATTAGTCATCCCGTTACAGCCCTCCCTCGCTTCTAGGGATCAGAAATTTCTATCGCTTGCCAAAGGGCCTCCCATTCCGCTCCATGCTACCACATGAGGAACAGGGTTTGTCCCTCTGGGGTCCAGGGGAGGTCCGAGGCCACCCACCAGGTATTTTGCTGTGGCCCTACTGTGTCTATCCGGACTATGCACTACCTCCACGGCACCTCCCCTCCAGCCTTACGCCACATTGTGGCTCGGGCCCCATCAGTAGCTTGAACCAGGGAGAGCCTCTGGAGGTATTTTTCCTCCTTGTAATTATAAATATCCAGATAATCCCATGAACAGATGGAAACCCAGATAGTCCAGGCAGATGGCAGATACACAACTGAGGCCCATGATGCCATGACCAGAAACCTAGGGAGACAAATGTTTTGAGTTGATTGGCATGCGCCCGTTTTAGTTTGCCTGGTAGCTGAAACTGGTACACTACCGGGGACATGCGATTCACAATGGAGTACGGACCCACCCACTCGGCGTCCAGAGTGTGGGACGCCTTCCCCAGCTTTTGCAACATTACCTTGTCTTCAATTTTCTATCCCCTGATGTCTTTAACGATGATCCTCTTACGCTTGGCCTTCTCCTTATCTAAAGCAGCCTCTACAGCTTCACGGGTTTCACATAGCTCCTCCCTTAACTGGGCACAGCTAAAACTTTTTTGGTTGTGGCAAAGAGTAAATGTGATTATTGGTAAACACAGTACTTATATTACATTTACATTTATCTACTAGCAGGTTGCTAACACTTCCATCCTCCCAAAACACTTCCTCCCAGGAATTAACACATACACACTGCCCATTATACAGTACTTTACCAATTCATCCCACATACAGGATCCTAGTGAAATGTCTTTACTACAGGGCTTTGGAGCAACAGGCAAGGACAAGCTCACCCATTTTTGAGGAGTCCACTCGGTACAACCTCTGGTGTCCAATAGCTTCCCTCCTCCCCAGCCCGCTGGCTCAAGGTCTGGGGTAGCCAGAAGGATTCCATGTGCCATATGAGGAGTGGGCTAACTTTTCATATCTTTGCTTTCAGAGCTTGTTGGTGTGCATTTTTAACAACAATTTCCCAATTAAAAGGTCTGGCCTTACTATGCTAGAAACATACTGCAACCATTCGCATTGATAAGTATCAAACAGTGATCTTTTTCTTTGCTTTAGCAAGTGTATCAAAACCTTAGTGTTTCCTGATATTACCCAAAACATTTTGTGTTCTGAGGTGGACTAAGCTAGTATCTGCATTTCAGTACATCCCATAGCTATAGCAGTATGTTTTTTTATTTCCATTTGTTTCTGTATTAGGCTGTCCTGTAGCTGGGACAGAGAGCTTAATTTATTTTTAATTACCTTCAGGTTTACAGTATTTATAATCCCTGCTCCAAAACCAATTCCTCCTAATATGGTGTTTACAATCTGAGGATGTTTCCCTGCAGTATTTTTTTAAATACACAACGGTGCTAGCAACAAGACAAACAACAGAAGATAAAACATAGAACACAAAACACAATTTCTATTGTGACAGTAGATTCATGGTATTTTGGGTTGCTCTTCGGCTGGTATCAGGTTTTTCTGATTTTCTGAAAGACAAAAAGAACATGTGTCTACCCCTTTGGGGCTGGCAGATTATTGCTTAAAATATTCCTTTCTTTTACAAGTACCCTTGCTGATTACAGGCAAAACAGAGGAATTACCTCCATATTTTCCTGTGTCTGTTCTATAGGCAGGTTTCAATGGCTTCTACCTTTATCAGTTAGGTAATTTGCATTAAAACAGACACTTTTGGGCTTGCTTTTGGATCCAAAGCCATTAGCAGTTCAGAGACTCTGTCTTAAAAGGGACACAATCAACTTTCACCAGAGTTTTGATTACTTTTCACTTTTAACTCCTGCTTTTAAAACAAACAAAAATCTGAAAAAGAAAACACAACCTATTGTGGCTCCCTTTGGAGCCCTAATACAATTTTAATTAAGTAGCAAGGTATGTTTGCATTTCTTTTACCCCTTCTACAATATACATATCCTAGGGAAAATGCACATTCCTTCTACACTGCTCTGTTTTTACATAGCTGTATATAGATTACATTCCCTTTATACATTTGGGGCAGTTAAGTTCCAATAGAACCCCCTTATATTATTTTAGCAAATTTTACTAAATTGTCCATAGTGAAATGATTTCAATTCGATAGTCTCTTTGCCTGGATTATTTACAAACATTCCTTTAGAAAAGGATCTGCAGAGAAATGGCTGCAAAGAAACCAAGAATTTTCTTTTTATAACACTTTTCCTTTTTAACATTTTCACAAAGTTTAACTGCTTAATTCCTTCCAGCCTTTGCAGAGTTAACTTCTCACACTTTCCTTAAATCACTTGCTTATCTCCCAAAATGACACCTTAATCAACTCAGATTTCACCATTCCAAGTACTATTTCAGGGATCTGAATTTCCCATGTTTGCACTTACTCCTTTCCTTACTCCTGCCACTATGCCTTCAGGACTTCCAACCTGTTTTCCAATTTTTTTATCTGATGCCTGCCTGCTTGTCTGGGCCCGATCCTGCTTTCCTCACTGAGCTGTCCCTTTCCATGGGCACTACCAATTTAGCAAGGAGGGTGGGCTTCTTAACTAGCCCCCATCTCTTCTGGTCCCTTTCCTTAAACATTTCTTTCAAAATTGTGAAATCAGCACAATATTACTCACAAAAAAACTACACTGCCCAAACTCCTGTATTATTCAGGGTTTGGTTTAACAGAGCAAGATCTGTTTAAAAGGAGTAATCTCTTGAACAAAGTATCATTTTTGGATTGCTTCCTTCTAAACATTTCCTACACAGGTGCTACCACTATTTGCCCACACTCCTATATCCTTCAGAGTTGGGTCTCATATAGAAAATACCGCCCAAACATATTTCTTTATGAATTTCTTTTACCTTTATAACTCTTCCGTGCCCATGCTCGTACAAAACACAAAAGCCTATACCAATCCCACAACTGCTCCCAAGTTTTTACCCTTCTGCCTTTCATACTCGACATACAGGTCTAACAAATCCTTCCAAGTTTGCACACTTTTCTGAAGCTCTGCCATGGAACCCCAGGGATTGTGTCCCCCCTTGGTGAGAGCCCTCTCCAGCCGGGAGAGGTCCTCACCCCCCTTTGAAAGAGGCAACAGAGTCCCATCCCTTTTTGTTGCCCCTTCCATGGCTCAGGCATCAGGTCCACCAGCCTCCCGTGACACCAGCGGGCCAGGCAGCGGGACTCCGTGTCTGCACTACCTACTGCCCATGTGTCCAGCCTTGAACCCATTGTGGATGCCGTCGCCCACGACCGCAGGATTTCCGAGTCTGCAATCGCAACCTTTAGTTTCCTGAACATGCCAACACGATTCGTTAGTACAGCCGGTTAGAACAGTTGGTGTGCTAGTCAGAGCCCTCCTCCTCCACACTTCTCCACCAAAAATTTGACAGGTTTATGTTACCAATCTGACTGGGGCTCTAGGTGATCAGGCTGAGGCAGCAGGATCTTTAGGGGAGGAAATGAAGGAGCACACCAAGTTTAAAGCTTTATTAACCAAATAACAGCGGTGAGTGCTCGGTGCGTCCCACATTACTCAGAGGGAGGAAGAAAGCGTTAGTGCCCAAGCCCTAACCCAATTTCATACTTACACATGCACAACCCAAGGCTGGCCAAGCCTGGGTGTAACGTAAGAAGAAAAGGGGGAAAGGTATACGAGAGTTCTGCCCTGTGCACAGGTCATCTAGGGTTTGCTGTCTCCGACTTCCTTCAGCTCTCAGGAGGGTTTTAAGCCCTGGGTTCTTCTGGGGGCATTTCCTCCAGGGACCCCCATCCCCCGTGCTCTCTGTACCAGTCCGAACCGGCCTTCCGCAGCTCCCTCAGCTTCCCCAAAACACACCGGTTTCAGGGTCGCGAGACTGTTGTGTTCCAACTCACTGACCTTCTCAATCTTACTAGTTTTGCAACCCCTTCAATTCTGTCTGGCTCAGTTCTCCTTTCTCACGGCTGGCTGAGGTTGAGATACAGGCTTCCGGCTGTTTGGCAGCAGAGAGACTGTTTGTGTGCGCTGGCCTTGGGCTGCAGTTTCATTCCTTATCTTCGGGCCTAGCTGGATTGTTGAGTTAACCCGTTCCTTTCTCCCTTCCTCTCCCTTCGGCCTCTTGTAACCTGCAAAGGAATCTTCCACTCCACACTCACACCTTGAACCCTTCCCAATATCCTTTCCAATGGATATAAAAGCGTTAGCAATATACAACGCTGGTGCTTACCCAGGAGAACCCATGCGGGGGAGGCAATTTTTATTGTGACACTCAGATGCATTAGATCTGGACCCATGGACTTGTGCACATCCAGCTTTTCTAAATAGTCCTTAACCTGTTCTTTCACCACTGAGGGCTGCTCACCTCCTCCCTATATTGTGATGCCCAGTGTAGCAGTCTGGGAGCTGACCTTGTGTGTGAAGACCGAGGCAAAAAAAAATCATTTATGTTATGGGTTGGGGGGACAAACATGTCTTGCAGACAGGGCCAAAAAAAGCGCTAAGGCTGGTTTGTTATCTGATCTAGGTATCTTTGTAATTTTAACATATCAAGGGTCAACACACCTGTAACACAATACAAGACCAAGTAATTCCACAGACTTTAATATATAAAGCTGTCTTTGTTTCTTGGAAATTTTAAGAGTTAATATTTTATTATTAAGTTAGAATTTTATGGTAATATGTTGAAATATTTCTTGAGAAGGAATTGCATGGAAATGTGATACTGTGAAATGTAATTTGTATGTAAAAATAGCAGACCCCTGCCTTCCTTAGCCATTGTCCCTGCTAAATGAAAATGAACCAGCTCAGTTTTACCAAACTGAAAAACTTTATATGCATTACTCTTGAATGCAAAGCATTTTTTATTCTAAATGGATTTTGCTAAGTTTGTGAGCCACAGCTCTTTAGAAAATCAGCATTTTTCCTGTTGATTCAAACAAGCATAACAGAAAAAAATTTGTTTATCTCTTCTATTTCAATTAAAATGAATGTAGCAAATTGCAAGAAATCTGAATGCTTGTTAGTCTTAGGTTAAACTAATAGTCATAATTTCAAGCTATTAGATGTAATTGTTTTTGGGTTCTAAGTATTTAAAAAATATACTCTCCCCCCCCAAAAAAACAGTACATTATACTTGAATATTCTTCTTGCCTTTAATTTTGTACAATTTAAACAGAAGCACAAAATTCCACTATATCAATGACCTTTCTGACATATCTTTTAATCTTCAGAAAGAGAGCAAAAGGACTGAGATATCCAGTGCTGCAAGTAGGGTGGTCCCGTCCAGTACGCCATACCAGTAAGATATTTATAGCTGGTACGCCATACCAGTAAGATATTTATAGCTGGCACACCGTACCAGTAAGGTATTTATAGCTGGTACGCTGTACCAGAAAGACACAGGAGGAGCAGAACGTAGGGCCGCTGGGCAATCCCACGCTGACAGCTCCTCCAGTGCTGCTCTACCTCCCCCAATCCTGTCCCCAGCCCTTCCTGCATCCCAGCAGCTGCGTCTCCTGACTCCTGTCTGGGGTCTGTACAGCAGCCTCGCAGAAGGACAGGGCTTGGGGTGGGGCCAGGAGGGGTACAGCTGCACTGGAGGAGCTGCTCACATGGGGCCGCCTGGTGGCCCCACATTCTGCTCTTCTTGCCACTGCACTTCTGGAGAGCCCTGCGGTTTGGCACAGCAGGAGGAAGGAGGACAGAGCCCCTCACCCAGGGATGGATCATGGGGAGGGGGAGAGTGTGGAGCACTGGAATGGGGGAGGGGTGGGAAGGAGTCACGTGAGGAGTCACGTGGGGGGGCACGCGGGGAGGTCACATGCCCCCATGCCCCCCTCATTTAGCTGGTGCAGTGTATCAGTAAGAAAAGAATTCTAGTTGCACCACTGGAAATATCTATCTGCAGTCAAAAATCTTTTTTTAAAATACTCCTTATACAAGCACAGAATAACTATTAAGGGCCTGAGATGTGTTGAGCAGTTTTAACTCCCATTAACTGCCATGAGAATGGCAGGAAGTCCGCATCCCTCAGAATCTGGGCCATAAGTCATCTATGAAGGGCTGAATTAACTGATGCCCTGCTTCTTGAAGAGTTATTTACATCAGTGCAAAGTGTGCGCAAAATGCTATCATTCTTCTTTGCTGATGTCAAGGTATAGGCCTCTCAGTGTGTCTACACTGTGATAAAAAAAACCCATGGCACTCAGTCTCAGAGACCCGGTCAGCTGACTCAGGCTTGTGGGGCTTGGGCTGAGAGGCTAAAAAGAGCAGTGTAGCTGTTTGGGCTCAGACAGGAGCCTCGGCTCTAAGACCCTCCCCACTCACAGGATATCAGAGCAAGGGGTCCAGCCTGAGACTGAATTTTATAGCCCCACAGCCCAAACCCCCTGAGCCCAAGTCAGCTGACTGGGCCAACAGTGGCCATGCTACGGGTCTTTTATTGCAGCGTAGACATACCCTGTGAGGTTACTGGAGCTGCAGCTCTGGCTGGTGAATTTAAATGAAGGAACAGACTTCTCTGAGCTCATTGGCTGAATGACTTTAGCTGGTAAGTCTGATGTTTAAGTCTTTAGGAGGTCTATAGGTGGGCTTGGTAGAATTCCATTTTTATTTTATTCTTTATCATTTTGATAGATGATATTGATTATTTTAAGTACTTTTTATTTTAATTGATTTAAATTTCATAGTCGTGCAGAATTGTGGTTTTTAAGAATTTTTTAATGTTTAGCAATTAAAATTTTTACTGTTGTGACAGTTTATGGGGGGTCAAACAATAATTATCTAATAACAGTAGATGTTGAAATTAAAAAAAATACAGCTTTATAACTGTTAAAACACAAATTGTCAACATCATATGTCAAAATATTCAAAGTAAATATTCTTAAATCAAATGTTACTAAGTTCTCAAGAAGTATTTTTCTTTGCCTATCTGTACATTTCTATTATTATTGATGGAAATGCTGTTGTGTTTTTGGTCGATTTTGTGGAGGGGGGGAAATTGATGTTTACTGACATTTACTGACCAAAATCTGACCCTTCAAAACCTTTCTATAGGTCAGTACATTTAGCATACTAGTCTTATACCAAGGCACAGTCCTCTGTGAATATTATTTACTCAGTAACCCCAGTTCTCTGTTACCTCTATCACTTCTATTGTGCTCAACTGATGCCATGGCAGCAGCTTGATTCAATACTTTCTATTGAAACAAATTAGGCCTATGCTAAATCAAGATCTGTTTTTTAATGGGTGACCTGCAAATGTTTACACCAAAAAACAAAACCTCAGAGTAGTTTTGGAATTATGTGCTGGATGCTCCAATCACAAGAGTTTAGAGCTGTCAATACTGTCCTGAAAACAAATATTTTTGTGCTTATTTGGAGGTCCTGGATTTATAACTAATTGCATACTATTGCTCAGTGTGAGGAATCAGCATGCATTTTCCCCATAGACTTCTGTTGCAGCCTGGAAATGACTAAAGATCAGGTAAGAGACTTATAGTGCTTTACCAAACTTTACTTAATGTTTTCATTGTATCCAATGTATTTGTTTTCTGTACAAACTAAAGATATTAACACAAAAAAATCCCAGCCCTATGTCCCTAATCTCTGATGCATTAACTCCAGATTTTAATCGGACAAAAGCAGACCCTGCATAGAGTGATTCTGGATGGTGTGGAGATGCTGTAGTGGCTCCTACCTCACTCCTCCCTTCCCACAAAGTTTGTGGCCAAATTATGCACTAGTGATATCTGGTAGCCTTTGCACTGTGTGCAACTGGTGTGATATAGAGTAGCCTTGAGACTGCTGTACATTATTCCGGGATGTTAGGATTCACCACTGTCAACTGCAAGCATTCTAAAATCATAAGATTGGCTTAAGAATCATGAGATTTTTAAAATAATGTATTTTAGGTTCTTTTTATTTCCCTCCTGGTATTCGATCCTTTAGTGCTCACATTTTCAAACTTTTATCTGCAACCTTGAAGGCTAGAAACTTGCTTTAAAAAAAAAAAGCTGTAATTTTTATGTGATCACCTAACTCCAGGAGATGGGGTTCAAAGGAAAAAAAACACCGCCCCACCCCACCAAATAGTTTAAGGCTTACAATAAAATCTCAAGAGCTGGTAACTCTTCAATTATCACCTGACAGCCCCAACTTCAGAGGAGACATGACAGGCAGGAGACATCAGATGGCACTGTTACCCATAGTCTTAAAAGTATTTTTCTCAGCCACAAGCAAGTTTCTAACTTTGAAGGAAAGCTACGTTGTTGTGAGATTTGTTGTGCAGTATTCTCTGACAGAAGCTGTTGTAAACAGCTAGAGTTTGCTTTCTCTACTTTATTTTCTATAGGTGAAGGCAGTTCTTGAGATAATGTAGCTTCCTGGGAAGTGGGCATTAGTCTGCTGGCTGAGATTTCTGGAAGAGGGGGTTGCCTGAGTGATGGTTGTGACTATTTGTGTTCCAGGGCTGGTGTACGTGTGTAACTAAAGCAAGTTATACACAGAATATACCTAAACTTCACATCATTGATTTCTCCTCCACTAAGACAGCAACCTACAAAGTCCTAGAATTCTTTGACCACTTGGGGTGACACTGGTGTTAGAAGTGAGACACTGACAAAGAGACAAGAGTGTCATCAAGCCACCTTTGCATCCCTCCCTGTACACTATTATTTTTAAAAGACACTTGACAAGATTTTTCTTTTGTTCCCTCTCTCTTAAAATAGAGAAAAGAACTAAAGAAAAAGAAGAGGATTACACATATTGTTGTAGAATAAAATGAGTTAATATAGGTAATAATGGAATGAAAAATTGGAAATGAAGATGGGTATAGTAGCTTAGCTCTAGAAATGGTGAACAACTGGATACTTCTTATCCATGATACTTCAGATCCTGACTTATAGGCCCTCTATCTGTACATTTGGAAGCAATTCTTACATACTGTGCTAGAGTTTGACAGCACCTGCTCCTCATCCCTGGTGCTTGATCCAGAATTCGTTATACTACCTCCGTATAACATAGTTAATATGTTTCTTTAAATCAGTCAATCAATAAGTTATATGTTAGCTAAGTTAATACATTTTTACATAAACATTTTTGTAGTGCTAGCTTTACAATTCCACAAAGAAAAGTTTGGCGGTACATACAAATTCCAGTACATAAGCTGGCCTGCACGAGTCCGTAAAACTTGGGTGGTGGCTGACTAATAAGGTCTTTTTAATGGCTAAAGGCAGAAAGTATTTTCTTAGTGAGGCATTTTTCCAAGTACTCTAGATGAACCACACAAATCTCCTTCTAAGGATGAAAAGATTGGCTGATTTGAATGAAGTTGCTTTTTATTACAATGGGCTAAATAGACCATTAAGCAGGGATATTTAGTCTTCTGAAACAGTTTTCTGCTTGACTGATCTTGGTCTTAATTTAAATTTCCCTTTTGCAGAGTGATTTAAATCAGTCTGTTTATGATCTAAGTAAACAGTGTGCCCACTTTGTCAATCCCTCACTTTACTCCCTCTGAAAACTAAAACAGGTATATGTTCTTAACAGATTTATGTTCCAGTTTTCTCAGCTAATAGTGGGTACAGTGCTTGTGCTACTCCACACAAGTTACTGACTGATTTTTCAGCAACATCTTTAATCTGTCTGATAGTTTTAGGATGACCATATTTCCCTATGCTGAATACGGCAAACCTGGTAAAATTACTCATATTCAAGTGAGTTTAATGGCAATCAATCAGAACAATGCAGTACAAACGTTCAATTAACATCAAGTTGACTGAAATTGACTGAGCCCCCATTAAAAAGAAATACTGAGTAAGTTGGATTATTTTTATGTACCTTCTTATCTTTAAGGCTTTAGGGTTCACATGGGGAGAGGTGACACACACACACACTCCCATACAGCTCTCTCACACGGGGGTTGTGACCAACCGACCTGACCCTCCCTGCCCGGCGCTCTCCGCCCTTTATGCCTAGCTGGGCCCCCGGGACAGACCCACATCTCCTGGTACCTGGTTCTGCATATTCCCGAGGCAACACATGGGGGTGACTTGCAGGGTCATATGCCCCCCACATCAGATTTCTGCTGGGGTTCACATCAGAATGTGGCCAGCAGCAGCCTTTCAGCACTGTGTGGGAGGGAAGGGACGGGAGCTGCTTCCAGCTGCAGGGGAGGAGTGGGGGAGAAGGGATTACCTGCCCTGTTTCTTTGCAGAGCTCATCTCTTCCCCCCACCCCCACTTCACTGTGGCTGGAAGCAGCTTGTACCTTCCTGCCCACACAGTGTGGAAAGGCAGCTAACACCTCCAGGCTGCTGCTGGCCACACCAACATATTGAGAGAGATCACTTGATCATTTCCTGTTAGGTTCACTCCCTCTGGGAGTCTGGCATTGGCCAGCAGACAGGATACTGGGCTGGATGGACCTTTGGTCTGACCCAGTATGGCTGTTCTTATGTTCTTAACATAACCCAACCTCCTCCTGTCCCCCGGCTACAGTGTGGACAGGAAGGGGTTAAGCCCTAAGGATGCATTGTGCCCCAGGGAACCTGACTGCAGGGACTTCAGAGAACCTGGCCAGAGGTGGCTCTGCAGGGGAGGGTGCCTAGGGGACAGAGCAGTCCCACGATCCCTGAGGGCAGGACCTAGGGTGGGGGAAGTGAAGAGGGTGCTAAGCCTCTGCCCAGGGGGCTGCTGTGGAGACTTCAGGGAACAGGCTGGAAATCGCTTTCCTCTCTGCCACCACTCCAGAGCTTAGCCAGCCATGCCAGTGTTGTGTGGGGCTTTGGCACATGCAGGGCTGGGCTCCTCCTGGCCCGTGCCCCAGGCCCAAAGGTCTTGGGCTTTCCCGGGTATTCGGCCCAGCCAGAGGCAGTGGGGGAAGGAAGGCTCCTGCCAGCCAGGCTGTTGATGAGCTGAATGCGCCGACCAGGGCTGGTTCTCCACACAGCACTGGGAGCGGGACACGCACCGCTGGGGGGATATGGAGGAGCAGCAGGTCTGGGGAGGAGGGTGAAGGGGCAAAGCAGAAAGAGAGGACAGTGAGAGGGAGAGCACATAGAGGGCAGATGGGTGGGCAGAAGGCGACACTTAACCAGGTGCTGCTCATACTCACCAGCCACTGCAGCTCACAGCCCAGCCAGTGCCAGCCAGAAATGGGCTGGGGGTTGGGGCCCTGCTGGCCGAGAGCCAGCGCGCAGGGGGGGCTGCCCTGACAAACCAGCAGGGGAAGCAGCCCAGCCCTGTGTGCTGCAGCTTCGCCCCGCCACCAGCCTTGCACCCTCACCCCCATCGTTGGCCACTGGACCCCCCACACACACACCCTCACCGCTGGTGGGTGGGCATCTGGCGAGCAGGGATCCGGCCAGCAGCAGGAACTGCCAGTAATGATTGGGGAGAGACAGAAAATACGGGACAATTTGCCCGTTTTTAAGAAAAAGCCAGGACCCTTGTAGAAGAGCTTAAATATGGGACTGTCCATTTAAAAACGGGATGTCTGGTCACCCTCGATAGTTTTGTTAGCTTTCACTTATCAGTTTATGGTTTCACTTCTTCTATAATATCAGTGAATGCCATTGTGTATCATCCTCAACAAGTGATCTGTTCCTCAATTCACAGTAGTTAATTAGTTCAATGTGAAAAATGCTTCATTCCATTCCAAAAAAGTTTTATTTTTAAGCAGAAAAAAAGAAAAAAAAATCACTTAGCATTTTAATTAGGTCAATGACATGCGTAATTTTTCACTGTTTCCTCCTTCCCCTAGGTTTAATTAATTTTGATCAAATAATTACTAGGCATGGCCCTGAACCAAATTCCTAGATCCAAAATGACTGAATTTCATTTCGATTTGGGGACTTTATTCTGAACCGTCCCCAGGAGTTCTAATCTCTGGCTTGGAAGCAAAATTTCAATGCCTTGAGGTGAGCAGGACAGAGTAATGTGTTCAGCTTGTCCAATCTCTGTTGTCTCTTTCCTGAGACATGTAGAGCTCTTGAATCACTCTGCACTACTTCTCATGATGCTGCTCCAAAGGCCAGCTTCAGGGAACAGTCCCCTATGCTTATTGCAGATCTGGCTGGCTTCTACCTGGGAAACTCAAGTGGAGGAAGGCTTTATTCCTTTAGAATTACCTAATGTACAAGGGGTATTATATCATCCCTCTCCCCACAGACCATACCAATATGGCAATTTCCTTTCTGAATATCAGTGTAGGCTGATCCAGATCTATGCCCAGTTTGGACTGGCAAGGGTCAAAGAGACTGAGACACCTAGAAATGGTGAGGATTGTCTTGCCACAACCTACTCAGTAGCACTGATCAAAAATGAAAGATTGGACACAGGATGGGAAGAAGCTCCATCATCAACAGCAAACTATGGTTCTTTGCCCAAAGGCCAATGCTTCCTTAAGCAGTAGGCAGCCTGTCCTGTCTATGAGTAGGGCCGGTGCTACCATTTTTGCCGCCCCAAGTAAAAAAAAAAAAAAAAAGCCGCCTGGTCTGTGCCACCCCAAGAATGGACGGAATGCCGCCCCTTAGCATGTGCCGCCCCAGGCACGTGCTTCCTCTGCTGGTGCCTGGAGCCGGCCCTGTTTATGAGAAGCAATGACAGTCTCTAGCAGTAGTATACCTTGTGCTGCTTTATTAGCCTTCATCAGCCCAGAAGAGCATAGCTCCAAAGCAAAAGCAGTGGTATACAGTCCTCCCAACATCCCTTCTACTTCAATGTGTGACACAGTCCAAAACTCAAGAAGATGTCTCTTATCATTTACCTCCTTAAAAAAAAGGAACTTTGATCAGCCACTGAATGGAGACAGCTTAGGTTAAAACATCTATAACCTGAAACAAATCTGCTGTCTAAGAGGAGGCAATGGAACTCTTATTAATCCTCTGCAGAGCCCAGAAAAACTGATTAAAAGTCCTTAGGTTTGAGTCAATCATCTGTACTGTAAAGAAAAAAAATCCATGTCAGAATTGGTACCTTGTTGATGGTCTCGGAGGTCAAGGGTTAAATGCACATAGGAACCATAAAAGGGAGTTTGCACCCGGTGATTTATGACTCTGGTGGTTGAGGAGGCTTTACTGTCACTCTGGCTGCCAATCTGCCATGTTTGGGATGTTAATTCACTTAAGAGAAACTAAAACAAAAATAACATGAAAAAATTGAAACTCTGAGGCTTTTTAATTGCTGCCAACATCACAGAAAGGCACTTCTCCAAGAAAAAATGTTATGCTGATCTCATATGCAAAGGCTTATCACTATGTTAACATTGTGTGAAGTAGCAAGCACACAGCCTTCTAATATCTTTAAACTAGGAACATTTTATTTAAAGCTTTCTTCTTACCTAAGAGTATTTGGCAGGGGGTCTTACCATTGAGCTGGGTTCTTCCAAAAAAATAAGAATTATTATTTTAATGAGCATGAACCCCCAGTAGCTCTAGTCCCTAATTGGGAAAGGATAAAGGTCCATTCCTGGTAATCCTAGGGATCATTTTATCTATTTAGGGGCATAGATGATCTTGTTATCATTTAGGAAGAAAAGGGTCATTAAATTGTAATGTGAAGTTTGGAATGCTAATGTGTTCGTTTTGTGCCAATTCTCCATTCTCTTCATAAACTTTGTCAGCAGAATGGATTAATGCTGGGTCATTTTCTGCTCTTGAAAAAATCTTTGTCCCAAGTATGTGGAATAAGAATTATAATAATGTGAATTATTATTTTGACCTTTTCAATATGCAGAGTTTTATTTGACTGACCATACCCTTTTGCCTTAAAAACTTATTACAATCACTTTACTTATTACTATGCCTGCAAGTCCTGGTATAGTCAACCACTCTTCTTTTTAGAAAAACAGACAATTTAATATACATAATATACATACATCCACCATGACTGGCAGACTTGATGACAAAGTTTCAGACTTAACTCATTCACAGCACCTATTACTTTAAGTCTTAATTTAAATGCATTTTCTGCTCTTCCAGCCTCATTCTGCAAAGTGCAGAACATTTTGGCCCTGATCCAGGAAAGCGCTTAAGCACGTTTTAGTCCTTACTCATATGTTCTAACAGGAGCACATAACCAGACTCTTATTTGACATCTGTTCAGATGTCAGCATCCTTTCTTATGGCTATTTTTAAAATTATAGTTAAGAAAATTGCTTCCACGGTGAATTTAAACTGTAAGTTCCTTGAAGCATGGACTTTTTCTTCTTCTGCATCTTGTACAGCTAGTGCCTAACTAATAATAACTCTAATTACACACAGCATGGATGATTTAATGAGAATATTTTATTTTGCACAATAGATATAATAATAGCTAGCTCTTTTATAGCACATTGTAGATCCATAGTTCTCAAAGCACTTTACAAAGGAGGTAAGTATTATTTTCCCCATTTTACAGATGGGGAAACTGAGGCTCTGACAGATGAAATGATGGGAAAAGGTAGAAACCTAGTGTGACACATATGGCAATTTCCTGAAATATTCTGTATAAACCTTACTGAATTAAATTAAGACTTACTGAAGTAAGTTTAAGTATTTTAGGAGTTCACTGCATTAAAAATGCAAATGTTTGTGTATATTGTAGGATTGCATGTAACGCCGCCGCTATGGAGGTGACCTGTCTAATTTAAACCCTATGAAGTGTTGTCAGCTTCACTGGTCTATTTGAAACAATGTGAACTTTTAAAGTTAAGTGAGTTTCCTAGGAAAAACTGGAGAGGTGGGAATGCAAATTCCCCACCTCCAGACCCAACCTTTTGAAGCTATGCCTCGAGGAGAAAACCATTCTCTGACAGATTATCTACTCACAGTCTCTAAGGATCAAAGACCTAAACTATATAAAGGAGAAAATCACAGATTTGTGGGTGTGCAGGTTCTGAGCGAAGGTGGTTATGAACTTTTAACCACAGAAAATCCCTTGATGGGGGTTCAAGGACCATTTACCGGCCAGAGCCCATGGTGGAGTTGAGGGATCTTTGATTATTTTAATGTATTTTCTCGGTAGTGCTTTAATTTTAAGAAGAAATGTGGTTGCTTAGAAAGAGCGGTGTGGTAATTTATAACTTTGGGCAATTACACTGTTTAGATTCTCTGAGGAAAGAAGACAAAGAAGACCTGTTTAGAGAGTCTGACTTGTGGAGGGCTCACAATGCAGGCAGGGAACCGTGCAGTCTGGAATTACCCTGGTCTGGAAGGAAATAGATGCACATCCCTGACCCAGAAAGGTGACAGCTGGGGAGCGGAAGCCTAAGAGTGGGTGCCCTTGCTGGACCACAACAGAGGCATACAGGTGCAGTTGCCCTGAGTTGTGATATCCAGACCCTCATTCTACAAGCTGATCTGTGGGGTAGGACCCTTATGCCTGTGTGTAACCCTGTTGGAGCCAGTTAGATTATCCACAGGCACATACAGGCACCTGTGAGGCTCAGGCTTTCAGAATTGGAGCTTTCAGGTGCTTTCCAGGTCAAGTTAGTCTTTAGCAAATATCTGACACTAGTTGCCCAGCAGTGGGTTTTGCAATTAAAATGTGAGTGAAATAAGTCTTAAAGAGTGAAAAGGATATTGTTACAAAGTGCCCACGTGCTATAATTTAAAGGGTGAATTCTGGCTCTGTTTTTAAAGTTGGAATAAATAACTCTCGTGAACAGTTCTGTTTCTTTACTAAGGGAAATATGCCCTGTTCAAAACACATTGCAAGAGTGTTTACTTCGTGTTTTTGTTCTGTCACAATTAGATTAGACGTAGTCCCCGTTTTCTTGCAAATTAGGTTACATGGCTGTTTTTCACCTCTGTCACTCATCATTTGCACCAGAAATCTTATTTTCTGTCCTTTCATGCAGGCAGAACTGTGCTATTTATTATTTTATTTCCTGCTGATTATTGATTCAAGTCTGCAACATGAAGTCCCATTGCCTGCTGTATAATTCTTTCCTTTGGAAGAGAGAGAAAGCGTTTATAAAAGGAAAGCATTTAGTAACCTTGTTCCTATCCTTTTTAATGTTAAGGTTCCAAGTCAGAATATGGCAAGCAGTAGCTGGCTGGAAATCTCTTTTTGTTTCATTTATTTAGTTCTGCTTTAAGTGATTATACTGGCAATGCCAAACTGGCAAGCTAGGAGTCAGCGGTGGACTAGATGGAGTCGCTGTAGCAGAGGTAATGAAAGCTTCCTCATGCCACAGCAAATGTTCCCCTCCCTAGGTAGAGATGTCCCCTATCACCATGCTATTTGAGAGCCTCACAAACTTTAATGTATTTATCCTCACAATGCCCCTGTGAAGTAGGGAAGTACATTTACACCATGTTGTGGATGAGGAACCAGGGTACAGAAGGATAAGGGACTTTGCCCAAGCTCTCACAAGCTAGCAATGCAAATACATACCCACAGTCCCCTGGTGGGTTTGCAGAGCTAGTGCTGAAGCCCATGCCACCACATCTTCACTGCTGCTTTTAGTGAGCTAGCTAGATTAAAGCTAGCATAGGCATGCCGACCTCTGATGTCCTGTCCCTTTAAATGTTTGAGCACTCTCCCCAGTGCAAAGTCTCACTTTCATGTTAGTTTCAGTTTTTGCAACAAGAACAATAAAGCAAGCATAGCAGACAGCTGTGTTTCTGTCTCCCTCTGTGTCTATCTCCTGCTCTGTTGGGTCAAAATATAGCACCACCCAATCACACCTCCAGTTGTAGAGTACGAATAGCCTAAGTGGTACCAGAAAGAATGACTCCCTTTTGCTTTTAAAGGAAGAGTAGGGGAATATCATTTCTTCACAATGTATTGCAAAAGATTTTAATGAGAGGTGCCCATGTGGAAAAAACACAAGCTGCTGCAGAATGATTTTCTTTATCTAAGTATTTTTATAGCAGCCCAGCAACTCTCAAAATAAGAATACCGACATTTTTAAATGAAAAAAATTAAAGCTGTACCAAGGATAGTTTTAAAGTTCCATCTAACTCAAGTAACAGTCTTCAGTCTTTTAAATGAAATCTGTCTTTGGAGATATAACATTTCTGAAAAACCCAGGAGATATTAAAATGTAAAATATCTCTGACAGTCTCCTAAGTCATCCAAAGTGCACATTTTCATAATAATCCATTAATATTATGGATGGAATATGGTGTATTATAAAAGAAAGGTCACACAAGTTGTTTTTATCTCACTCTATCTTAATATAATATATTGAAGGGTCAGATGATGCAGTGAAAGATCTGTCACCGGAACTCATCCAAGAATAAAATATCCAAAAAGTTTAGCTCTACGTAGTCTACGTTCACAATGGCACGCACATCTGGATATTTGATTAAAGAGACCTAAACAAACAAAAAAATCAAACTCACTAAAACTGTGATTATCAAAGGCTACCTAAAGGATTTAAACACCTAATTTCAATTCAAATAAATGGGATCAATATTAGATATGTTTCTTGTTTTATTTTAATGTAGCTTTAAAAAGTGACTAGGACGTAAATAGATCACAAACGTTAACAGACTTTTCAAATAAAATAGTTCCAGTGAAATGACAGTACAGTTAAAACAGCTTATTTAGGGCTTAAGTTTTGAAACAGGGGGTTGAAAATGGACACATTCACTCTGTCCTGCTCCTAGCAATCACTGTGTGTGTGTGCAGAAAATGAATTCCTAAAATTGATATTAATATATTACACATTCCACCATTTTGACTATGGTATACTGAATATTTTTCTTGAAAAATAACCTGAAGTACATACACCTATCATTGAGGATTGTAGGTGCAATTTCTCAGCGGACAACAGGGTATCCTTCTGTGGTAGTAAGCTTTTGCTTTATCTTTTTGCAAAGGAAGCCTTTTGTTACAACTTGTCTATCTTTCCTCATCCTCAATAGTGGTCTTAGGTCTAAACACTTTTTTCAGAAGCTTTAATCTAACCCTCCTCCTAGCAATGCCATAGATATAACTACTGTAACAATCGAGTCTGCAGGAGGAAAGACAGAGGGTTAAAACGGCTGCATGCTTAGCATAGTGACCTCAGCAAGTATGATGTTTGCCATGGTTGTTATTTATTTTGTGTATTATTCCAGTGCTTATGGGCCAACCAAGCACAGAACCCCATTGTGCCAGCCACTGTAAACTAATAACAATAGACAGTCTCTGCTTATGAGGCCTGAAGTAAAGGGGATAATATGGGTTCTGATTTAGCAAAACACTTAAGCATGTGCTTAAAACTGAGAAGAATGGGAGCATGAAGGACACAAAACTACAACTCCCATGAAGGGCTATGTTGCTCAGGCTGATGAAGCGAATAATGCTGTGACCTGAACCAAGTGTTATGTTTTGATTTTTCCTGATGAGAAATTCTGCCAAAATCCATCTTTTCAGGAGGAATGTTTTGATTTTGACAAAAGCCCATTTTCCAATGGGAAAAATGTTTTGTTCATAATTTTTCAAGCATCCTCGCTCAATTCATAATCTGGCAATATGCTTAGTATGTAACCTTGGGCAAGTCACTACTTTGTGCCTAAATTTAGTCACCTGTAAAATGGGTATAATATTTGCTGGTCTCTGAGGAGTACTGGTCATCAATTAATTATAAGTTCTGAAAACAGCTCTGATTAAATGTGCTTTGATGTATTGGCAAAGAATCACCTGTGTGACATCACAACAAGTTGCCTCAGCAACTCCCATGTAACATGCAAGAAAACCTATATCTCTGCATGCCAGCTGCGCAGAAAGTCACAGAAAAAGACTGGAAGTAACCATGAGTGTGGGAAGAGGAATGGCTTATGATCAGCCGCTGAGTCTATTCTGGAATAAGGAAATTAGAATTGTGCTGGGGGACATAGAAAACATGCACCCTTCCTCTCTCTCTGCAACTACTTGTAGTTGCTGCTGGCCAGCTAAATTTATTTTTCCCAGATACATGCAGCTTTACCATATGCTATGGCTAATCTCCCCACAGAGAAGGCCATATGCCAGTAGCTTGATTTAGCTACTGAAAATATTTGTGTGTGTGAGGAAGAAGAGACAGTTAGTGGAGGTTCTTCATTGTATTCTGTGGAGAGGAACATCTATTGGGGGCAAAGAGACAAAGACAGAGTCCTCAGAATGAGTTAAGAAGCTTAATTTTCTGCCTACTGCTCTCCTTTAATCTCCTGTCTTCTATGCTTGTGGGATGGTTTTCCCCCCAGGCCTATGCCAGTGAAATGGAACGGATATTGAATTGACAGAACTCAGTTAGAGAGCATCTGTATGCTACAAATAATGTCAAGAGAGCGATGAGGGAGTTTTCTTTCCCAGGTACCCAGCAGTTTTTTTTTTTTCTTAAAGATGGTTGTTGCTTTGAGATAATGTTTCTCTTCTTCCTGTGCTTCTTTTTAATTTTTATTTCCTGCTGTGCTGCATATTGAGAAGTAATTGATGCTGTTTAAACTCCCATGAACTCTTTGCCTTAAATCCCTGCATTACACTTTGTTCCACTGCTGTACTCATAAAATCATGCATAATATTATTATGAAATAATTGATCTTTGAATAAAGAGTGATAAGACTGAATGAAGTAGGAAGTATTCTTAATTCAAAGCCTCCTGCAAATTATTTCCAAACCCTTACTTGCTCCTCTGTCTTGCCTAGGGACACGTAGGTTTGTTTTAAGTTAGCAGTCTGGTTAAAATCTGGCAGTGTTTGTCCGATGAAGGAACTACAAATGAAGCAAAACTGGCCTGTTTATCCATTTTCCTTTCACAGACTTTGGGGAATTCGGAAATTCAGTCCTGGAAGTTTTGATTTTGCAAAACCAAATCCAACTGAGTATGTTTTATAAATGTAAAATCCAAACATCCTCCAAGTCTGCTCATCTTTACCAAGACCCTCCGTCTGCCCATCCTTTGTAGTCATCTGACTCTTCTTTGTCTGCAAAGATAAACTGGAATAATTACACAGTTATGTTGTGCCTATGCCAAAATACATGCATGAATGGTCACCAAAAATTAGGTTGGAAGCATTTTCACTGGTATGCCAGAGGCATAAGTCTACATTCTATACTCAGGTCCCTCAAACTGCACAAGCATGCATTAGAAAAGCATCCAGGAAGGCTTTCATTGTGTTTGTGTCACTCTGCTCAACAGTAGAAAGCCACAAACACAGTGAAAGCCTGCCTAGATGCTTTCCTAACATGTTGATAAGCAGTTTTAAGAGCTTAAAATGATAGCTATTTTGGCAAGTCAGAAATATTACTGTATGGCAGCATAAAGCTATTTTTGTGTATAATTCATTTATATTTATCTTCTTCATGAATCCTTCCGGATACAGAGATGACATGCTAAGCATGTCCAGAATTCCCTAACTACATGCCACAGTCTTCTGAAATGACTAGGAAGTCAGGGACCAAAACCCTTTGGAATTATTTCCGAACTTTTCTCCTTATTACATTGCAATAAAATCCTAACATCCTACTGTGAATGCTTGTGACCTTTGAGATCTCTCTTTGAGGAAAATAAATTTTGTATATTTGTCCTGTGCCACATCTGTAATATAAGTACATTCCAGCCAGTCAAAATAATTCACATTGCCTCTTTGTATTGCTTATCCTGGCTTATTGAAAAGTTTGTGTCTTGCTATTGTTTGGAATGAAAGGAAAAAAGGAAAATAACATAATGCTTTTTATATAAGAGCCCACTAAGCTATATTTTAGCTTCTCCTAAGTAACAGACAATCAGTTTTGTGTAATTTTCTAAAAAGTGTCCATTATCAGCCTTTTTCAGATGGTTCCAAGAGGAACTGAATGCCTCAGTGAGTTGTTGTCTCTGTACTTTTATAACAAATTACAGCACTTCTGCAATTTCTTGAATGGACGAGTGAACATGCTTTTCATTTCATCTTTGAAATGGTTCATTTTGACTCAAACTAGATACCGTGATGTACTATTTATAGACTTTGTGACTGTACAAGCCATGGGAGAGTGTGGCGGCCTACCGGTTAGGTGTCAGGATTCCTGAATTCTATTCCTGGCTCTTCCATTGACTCGCCATATGCCCTAGCTCACTTGAACATGCTGGCTAAAATTTTCAAAAGCACCTGGTTAAATTAGGAGGCTATGCCCCTTTTCCGAAAGGGATTTAGGAGCCTAAGTTTCTATGGAAGTAAATGGAACTTAGATAAATAAATTAGATGCTTTTGAAAATATCACCCCACACTGCAACTTAATATGATTTTGCAGATGAATAAACTAATAGCTTCCTCACAGGGATGTTTTGAATTCTGATGGTGCTGTATGATCCTTGGATTAAGACTCTTTACAAAGCCAAGGGGTCAGATTTGCATCAACTGTAAATCGCCATAGCTGCATTGACTTTCATGGAGCCGGACCAGTTTTTACCAGCTGGGAATCTGGTCCTATGTGGTTTGTATACCATTGTTGGAAGCAATTAAACTGTTAATCTCTATCCAATAATTAAGAAAGCCACACACTCCTAAAAAAATTAGCCTTTTAATAAATTTTACAATGAACAATAAATGGATTTTACTTTCCCATTTAATAAATCTAATAGGCATTGTGTAGGTAAAATCCAACACAGTGTTCTGAAAATTAACCCTTAAGGAAGGGTGATTTGAGGATGTGCATTGCTCTGTGTTCTTATTATAAAAAGTGCATTTATTAGAATCTGTTTTTGAGCAGTGATTATCCAAAGCCATGTGACAGCTGCTTTCTGTATTAGCACAGATCTACATCATCAGTGTAGTACTTCTGTGGCCTTCCTCACTGCAGTGTCTGAGTGCCCCAAAAAGGGGCATTGCAAATTGATATAGCTGAACATATGCTCATTTTGGGCCCGAATCTGCCTGGCTTTTATGAAGATGCACAGAGGAAGGAGAGTTCTCGTTCCCCATACAGATTATATGCAGGCTGGACAGAATTCCATTCTCTGTGCTATGTATAGGCAACCAGAGCTGTGGCTGGCTATATGTAGGTGTGGCACAATTCAATTCTGATGTTTTTTATCATTTCAGTGGGTAATACCAATGCTTATTTTTAAGCATTTTTTAAATATTGATTTTCATTTTTACATTTGTCGGAAACTATGAAGGGGGGCCAGATAATTATTTAATGATGTTGGGATTCAAAACGTTAAAGCTTTATAACCATTAAAAAATATATTGACAAAATCACAAGTCAAAATATACAAAGTAAACATCCTTAAATTAAACTCTAATAAATTCACAAGCATAATTTTTCTTACTTTGTCTATCTGCAAATTTAAATGGTTATCAATAGAAATCTCTTTTCAGGTGGACTTGATGCAATTTGCATTATGTGCTCCCTGGGTTCCTGCTGTGACTGCTGGGCATAGGACTGTTTATGTCTTTCCAGCCTCCTGCTGGAATATGAAAGGACAGATTGCTAACAAAATACTACATTTTAAAGGGATTTTATTGTTGTTTTAATTAAATAAAAAATTATAGAGCCACACCTTAGCAAAAGTGCAATATTCTATATGCCAATACATCACAGCACATTTAATCAGAGCAATATGCAGGTGAATCTTCAGCGTGTGTTTAATTTTAAATATGAATATAGCACTGCTTGCGTGCTTGAAGTTATGCCTATGCTTAACTTTCTGAAGTTAAGGCTTTCTGAACTGGGGCCTTATAGCTTATTGAATTTCAGTGGCAAATGGTGCTCTGACTTTGGCTTTGGAACTCATAGTGCTTCTGACACTAAGGACTCGGAAGTGTGCACCTCCTATTTTTGCTACCACATTTCCCCTGATTATATTGTGAATGGAGAAGGGGTGGTATTGATATCATGTGTAATTTCTACTGGAACAACCAGTCCTGAGTCTGGAGTTCATTGCTGTCTCTGATTGTGATTTAATTTTTCCTGCTGCCTTTTCATACATAATTGAGAACTGATTTTATTTAGTTAGTTAGTTAGGTTAGTTATTGGTAGTATCAAACGACTTTGGAAGATTTCTTTGACACTTCTAGGTCCTGATCCTGCAAACACTTATGCACATGCATAACTTTACTCAAATAACAGAGGGGTAGCCGTGTTAGTCTGAATCTGTAAAAAGCAACAGAGGGTCCTGTGGCACCTTTAAGACTAACAGAAGTATTGGGAGCATAAGCTTTC
>NW_020664561.1:18028661-18048294 GCF_002925995.2 Terrapene triunguis | reverse complement strand
TGTTAGTCTTAAAGGTGCCACAGGACCCTCTGTTGCTTTTTACTCAAATAAGTAGCTCCACTTTATGTTATCATGTACCTATGTGTAAAATGGGTATAAAGGACTGCCAAATCCCATTTTACACTCATATTGACATTCATTTTGTAAAGGAATATACTAGTTCCAAAGCACTGGCTCTGTTTTGTTCATATAGTAGCACTAAAATGTGATAGGTGCTTTACTGAGCAACTAAAGAGCCCCATTTCCACTCTTTCCAAATGGAATTCTACAGGTATTAGGTGTTTCTGGGCCAATTATCCCAGAAGATCTTGATTCTACCATAAAAATATAATTTCAATGGCATAACTTCTAAAGAAGAAAACTATTACTCCATTACCTCCTATCAATCTTTCTTGACTGGTTATAGTAGAATACATTAAAAGTTTTATAATTCCCCAAGTCATTTGTATATTAAGTGTGATACAAATTATATTCCTTGCTTCCTTTTAACAGGCAGATTTTGGGATTGCTTGGAGAATTTTTACGATAGAAAAAGGCTACGAAAAAATTACTTCTTCTAAAGTGTCTTTATCATGTTATTTCCTAACATTTCCCCCCTCTTTCAGTGTTCCATGTATTAGACACAAGATTTAGGGCACAATCCAGTAAACAGTTACTCACAAGGATAACGTCACATTTCTGATTACCGCTGCTTTCACATCTGGGGCCTTTGTGTATTAATCTTTTGTGGACTATAGACTTTGATCTTAGTCCACTGAAGTCTAAGGGAGTTTTCCAGTTGCTTCAATGGGTATTAGATTAGGCCTCTAATTGTGGGCAAAATTAAAAAAATAAAAAACCCTAAATACTTCAAGAACTGAAATCCAATTTTTCAAAAGTGTCTAAGCCCTATTGAAAATTAGTGGGTTTTAAGCTCCAAAGTGATTTAGGCACTTTTGAAAATTTTATCCTGTATTATGGGTGGGTAGTAGGTGCATGTGTGCCTCATTTTTCTTCCAAAGAATTCAGGTTACAAAGTTCAGTGAAATAACGCTTTCATTTTATGAGATTTTTTTTATGTTAAATCTACATTCATATAACTAAAATGTGGGGATTGGGTTTAAAGTGTTGTTTAAAATTGATTTTAAATTGATAGGTTTCATATAGAATATAGCAGTTTATCTAGGGGTTTGTGCGATAATAAGTTTTTAGGGCTTAACGCTAAAAACCTTAATCCCTATTCATAGTGGAGGGAGGTAAATTAATTTATTCTGCCCTTCTTTGCTAATTATTTTTAACAGCTCTGAACGTACCGTTTTAGCATAAGTGATGTCAAGTATATTTTAGTGGTTTGCAAAAGGGAACCCTCTAGCTTCTACCTATTAAAATAGATAATAGTATAGTTTAGCTGACTGCTGACCTTTATATCCCAAACTGAATGAAATTAGTCATAATTTCTTATATCATTTGGGTTAATTCTATCGCTTTTGATTGAATCTACTTAAACTCCCTTTTCAAATGTTCTTAAAGATATAAATGCTCTAGACGATGAACCACTCATTTCAAAGCATATTCAGGAGATTCCTAATGTATCTCACAGAAACTGTTTCAGAGTTTCTAAGACATCAGCACTGCAAATTCTTGCACACATGCTTGTAACTTGAAGCACATTGATTTTGATGTGTAAGTCACAATGTGTGCAGTCCATTTCAGAGCTATATACTGTCTGAGTGGAAGAATCAGAACACACTGCAATTGGGACAGCCATTTAGGAAGTCAGTTTCTATACAACTGCAGGATTGGAGAGGGTAGGAGACATATAAGACACAGGAGACAGGGGAGAAAGAAGCTTTTAGGGGCTGATGTAACAGAACCAGCTCACCTTTTATGGTTCACCCATTTCTGTATGAGGCCCCACATCATATAGCCATCCTATCCACCAAAGCTAACTGGTTATGACTCAGCACAAAGCTCATCCTTCTTGTTGTTTTACCAATCAAAAGTGAGGAGCAATGTGAGATATGCTAATCTTACCACATTTTATAGCATTTTTAGCCCTTTTGACCTGGACATCAGATGTCTTACCTTTGTTTTCCATATGGCAGTGCAAAGATTCCACATTCTGACAGTTGTCTCATTTTAAAAAAAAAAGTGTCTGGCATTTTAAGTGCCAACAGCTTGTAAAAAATAGACACAAATAAGTCAATAGAAAGGGAATATTAAAGTAACTCTGGTCCATGGCTCCCTGCTGGTACCTTTTTGTATGCTTGATCAACCTACCCACTGACCTGCTGTACTGTAACATTGTTCCTCTAAACATTCTCTTTTCTTACATGTAGCACTTTGGGGAACAGATTAGAGTGCAATAAAAGCATGATATTTCCTTCTGCCTGTGGTTTTTTTTTATTATGTTGGTAGCAAAGTACTTCCTTTATCCAAAGGTCAACTGGTTCAAATCTTGTAACTTTTGAGCAATTCCTTTAGTTTCTATATACCTTAGCTTCCAGCTCATGGTATCAGAATGACATTTAGAAATTTAACTGACTAGTTTCAGTACTTGCTAATTTTTCAGTGACTTGTGCTTGTGGCTTCTAGAGGACTCTTCTCTATAGCATGTATCATATTGTTCTTCCATCCGCACACTTATTTATGGTGTCAGGTTTCAGAGTGGTAGCCGTGTTAGTCTGTATCCGCAAAAAGAATGAGGAGTACTTGTGGCACCTTAGAAACAAACAAACCCACTTCCTCAGATTAGTCTCGTTAGAGTTGGTATGGCAACCCCCATTTTTTCATGTTCTCTGTATATATATATATCTTCCTACTGTATTTTCCACTGCATGCATCTAATGAAGTGGTTTTAGCCCACGAAAGCTTATGCCCAAATAAATTTGTTAGTCTCTAAGGTGCCACAAGTACTCCTCGTTCTTTTTACACTTTTGTATGTAATACTTTCATCTAAATGGGGTTTGCTTGGTCAATTGGACAGGAAACCTATGACATGCAAGCACACTGTCTCCAGCATTAGGAATTATTCTAGCAACTAAGTATATTTCAGTTTTCCATATTGCAGCACAGAATGTGCTTTTTTATGGTGTGCAAATGTGGCTCAAACACTCTTGAAAAGAAATCATTGTCAAGGTATTCATAAGGAGTTCACAGGTGTGACCTTTCTCTTTTCTATCCTCGTAACTGCTTCCATGAAGTTATAAAGTACCAATGCCAGACTTCATTCTTTAACTACCAGCCCCACGATTCAATAGCTGGGAGATAACATGCTGCCTTGCATTCAAAGGTAGTTAAGCTTATTTTTTCTTGCACCAGATTTTCATTCTAAACACTGCATTAGTTATGATTTTTGTCTTTGTTTTATCCTTGTGAATAGATTATGTATGAAAGATTCTGGCATGACAGCCGTAGAGACTGAAGTTCTCTGTTTATCTACAAAACAGGCACGTGAAGACAGTAGCAGAGAAAGCTTCTGTAGGTTGCCTGCCTCAATCCTTACCTGAAATGATCACTTCTGGAGTGGAAAGAAAGTCATCTCCGCACCCATTCAATGTTTGGCTTTTCATCTGAGACTACCAATAAAGAGGGCTAAATAGTGCCAATCCTGGTTATGGCTTTTGCAATGTGTACACATTTGCACTGGGAACTCTTCTGAGCCAACAACCTCATCACACCAACCACCTAACAGTCATCTGAGTGTGGGCCTTGCAATATTAGATCAACAGTGAAAAAATATTTTGTGGAGACACTTACAAAGACAGCTTGAATTTTCTCAACTGCCCTTTGTGGGTTCACACTTCGTACAATTCATTTTTTGCAAACAGTCAGATGACTTCTGGGTTCTCATGAATTGTTCATGAATTTCTGGAGAAAATCAAAACTTGTCTGAAATTGAGATTACCAAATACTATACAACTAACTCTAATCAATAGCAACCTGAGGTCCATTCACAATTGTTATGAATAGTCTAAATATCAAAACAAACTATTAGGCAAGGAGACAAAATGTGACACTAATGCTGTTTAAAGTATGGTCTCTGTATGATTATTGATTACCAATAGAAATCATAATGCAAGAACAGATATATTTAATGAGAATCTCTCAAGCTGACATGAAAAAGAATAAAGACAGTGAGCTTGATCCAAAGTTTAGATATCAGTGGGATTCTTGCAATTGATGTCAATGAATTTTGGATCAGAACCAGTATGCAGACAACGCAGGTAATACTCACATATCCAGAGAATCAGGTTAGTAGTGAAAGCTAAGTATTTTTACTAATAAGGCCAAGTAATCTATGTGGACAGATGACACAGGGAAGAATGCAGATATTCACAATGACATATTGATAAGATTGGCAGGCCAAGAATTATTCACGTAAATACCTATGATTTCAAATAACTGATACACTCTAGAATTCAGCAATCCATTTATGGATAATTTTTGAACTTGAAACAAAAAGTGAAATGTGTCAAATTATTCATTATGAATAATTCAGTCAGCCCTATATACCTCTGTGGAGTGATGTGAAGCTTAATTTATTAGCTTTGGAAAGGACTATGGATACTTTAAGATCCTTGGGTGGCGGTATAAAAGTGCAAAGTATTATGATTACTTTTAAAAAAAGAAAACGTCATGGACCTCCAACATCTCTTATGCACCCTGATCTTTCTAAGAGTTTTTCCTGTAATTTATCAGTACTACTGTGTTGTTGTGTTACTTTAGTCTGAACGGTCCACATATTTGAACAATGGATGAGACTGAGACAAAATAGAATAGCTGAATTACACCACACGATTAAAGAGTTTTCCAGATGTCCATGGTACTAGGAGACTGAGCTGTGCCTGATGTCTAAAAGAACACTAAAAAAATAAAGCCAGAATCAAGTCACTTACATATTACTTTTCACACTGTGCCAATACTTTTCTAAGATATAGCTGAAAGTAACAATGTCAAACTTTTCCCTGGAGTTCTTTTTATTTACAAACAGGCCAAACAACTGGGCAATAAGTCAAATCTAGCTGACATAGAGGTTTGCCTGGAAGTAGCTGAAATAAAGGTCTGCTGCCAATTTTGTTTGTAACAGAGATTTGGTTATCCACAAATCTAACAACATCTGCATTATGTATAGAAAAGGACATTCAGAAGCATAGACTAATGAAGGTCTCTTAAATATGTTATTGACTTGCAGGGAAGCTGTGTTTTTGGAAGAACTTAATGGAATGTAAGATAATTATTTTTTCAGGCCAGAATCCACCTAAAGAGCAGAAATAATCTTGTGTGACATGAAGTGTACTGTAATGGAAAAGAATAAAACCCTACATTCAATAATATCTGTATTAATAATAGTTTTACTTTCCAGTATTTAGGTCCTGATCCTCCAGAAATATAAATAGGTGTATAGTTATTCATGTGAGTAGTCCTGTTGAAATGTATGAGACTACTCATGTGTATAAAGTTATACACATGCTTAAGTCTTCGGAGGATTATGGATTTAGTGTTGATCATATGGGGCTCTCAAAACACTTTCCAAGCTGGATCCAAAAGAAAACTCCTGATCTGAAAATTATCAAATTTTAGAGTTTCAAAATCCAGATCTGAATTTTCCATCTCTAACAATACTAATTAAGCTCCACACTTTTATATAGGTAAAGTCGTATCCATTTATAAATGGGTAAACTGAGGCATAATAGGCCAACATAAAGAGAGATGTAAAACAAAAAATTCAGATCTGGATTGCTAACCCTATGTTTTCAGACCTTTCATTCTGGTCTGACACCATTTCTAGTTCAGTGATGGTCCCAAAAAGAAAGATTTATCCTCTTCACCTGTAAAATAACAAGGGTAAAACATGTTTTTTTCTTTCCAGTTTATTGCTAGAAATCAGTGGCTTACTCAACAGATACATCTTCTATTATTAATCAATTTGAAACATGAATTTAATTAGAAGTGGTGTTAGCTGTATCTATTTGATTTCATATCAATAGATATTTCAACTAATCTCCTTCTTCATTCTTTAAGAGACTGCAGCATTGCGTAGGGAATCCGTGTTCCATCTACTACATGCCCATGAAATTATGATAAATTTTAAATGCGGTATGATGGATTCATAGACTTTATTAATCTGGGCATATTTTAAAAAAAAAATTGGAATGTGGGTAGCTTGATTCTAGCTCAGGTCAGTAATGACTGAAAGTTTTTACTATCTGTCAGTGCAGTTGGTTGCTGATCTCACTTGACTCCTCATTGGACTAATAGCCACATCACAAAAATTACTAGCACAATCTCACCCACCTTGTTTCATTAGCACAACTGGCCTTCCTTTTAGCAGCCCCAGCAAAGAGGACCAGGATTTGAACAGTGAAGAAAACTAAATTAATCTCTCAGTCTCAGAGCAGGTCCCACTAAGACAGGACTGAGGAACTGTGGCAGAATATATTTGCTTTGCAACTGACAGAGTAGGCATCTCAGCCCCTGGGCTCAGCCACAGGCTGGCTGGGAAGGGGAGGTTGTTTGTTGCTTCCTGCTGCACTGCAGGGAGCAGGCCACATCCTGAATCCTTTCCAGTTACCTTCAAAGATTAAGATTTAGTGGTGATAGATCATACCACGTATCACAAGGAACACGTGCCCTGGATGATGGAAGCTGCTATACTGTGCCCTTGGGAGATGCAAGTAGACCACCCAACTGCCATGGCCCAGTGGAATGGTGTATGGGGACCTCTCTAAACCCTTCAAAAGGAAGGATGATGGTTCTGGGATATGGTGGAAGGAGAGTTTTCCCAAACCAAACCATATGAATTTTCAAGAACACAAGTGCTGAGGTTCATACTTTCCAGGCTGTGTTGTACTGTTCAGCCACTAGGTGGTGAAATTTGTAACATACCTTATTTAAGCTGTCAACAGCCATTTCTGGTAGTGTATTAAGGATCTTACAGCAAACATGTCCGGTGTAACTCTCTGGGAAGGAAGCGCTGTAGCCCAGTCCATAGCTGGTCCAGAAGCCTGACCTGCAGTAGTAGCTCTGCAACTTACTGTGCAGAAGGAGAACATCACAGTTAAGGCACTAGCCTAGTGAGTAGGAGACCTGGGCTCCACTCATGGCTCTACCACAAATGTCCTGTATGACCCCGCATAAATCACTTAAACTTTTTGTGCATCAGTTCCCTCTCTGTAAAGCTGTGATAATAGCACTTCCCTGCCTCAGAGAGCGTGTGATGGTAAAAATCATCAGTGATTGTGAGGTACTCACATACAGTGATAATGAGGACCACAGATACTCCAGATGAGTGGGTCTCAACCTATTTATCTTTGTGTGCTGCATATGCGGCCCATAATGTGTTACCTGGGCCGCAGGTTGAAAACCACAGTGCTCCCCTGACCCCAGTGCCCAGTGCCCCCCCCACCCCCGAGACCCCCTCCACAGAGTGGGGCCAGGAGCAGAGACCAGGGCGCGGGGCCAGGTGGCTGGGCAGCCCCGACCCCGGACCCCGCTGTGTGGCAGGGCAGCCCCGACCCCCACTGCATAGTGCTGGGAGGCAGGGCAACCCCGACCCTGGGCCTCGGCACAGGGCCAGGCAGGAGGGCAGCTGGGCAGCCCTACCCCCACCCCATGCCGGGCCACGCGGCAGGGCAGCTGGGACCCCTGACCCTGCGGCGCCACGCGGCAAGGCAGCTGGGACCAGGTGGCCTTTAGCACACAGCTGGGCTGCAGCTGTGTACTAATTGGGCCACATGCGGCCCACAGGCTGAGAACCACTGGTCCAGATTATATTAATTGGCCAGTATTGGGAAGCCTGCACTAGTATAATCTACCTTTTCTGTAGTGGGAGGATTTTAGTCTCCAGTGCTGTCAATCGTAATGAGATATGCATCTCAGGTGGCTATCCCAGTGAGCTAAAATACCCTAGAACAAATAGAGATAGCATCTTTCACTGGCCCTCAAAACTTATTTAAAAATAGTTTCAAAAATTTAATTCTGAGGAAAGGTTAGCTCAAGTGTTTCTGCAGAGACTGTGGTGCTTCATGCAGTGACACTATTCCCTGGTGTACTAGATAGGCACTCAGCATGGACATGAATATATTGGGAGCAACTTAGGCCCAACAACTAGAGAGAGCCACAAAGTCGTGATCTAAAAATGACAGCTTGAAGAGGAAATATTAGATCATTACAATTATTGCTGTCTTATGTTTTCATTATAATCTTGGTCACAAGAATGAGACATTAGTATTTTAATGCGTATTTGAAAGAGAGCACGCCTCTGCTTTTCTCTGGACATACAAAAATATAATTCATGCAAGTATTGTTACACTGTTACAGATAAGGACTGACTGGTCTAAAGAAAACGGTCCAGTTTCAGCTAATAAATATCTCATAGTACCGAAGTATTCTATCACTCTCTTAAATGCAGGACAGAGGCACGTCATTCCCCCTCCCCCCACCCCTTTATCCCCCACCCCCACTTTGCCATTACCATTGTTGGTTCCTCAGGCCCTAAGTACATGTTTGTGAAGTGATGCTAAATTTTAAATACAGCATGATGGATTCATAAATTTTATTAATCTGGGCACAGTTTTGATTTAAAAAAAACCCTAGTTTTAAAATGCATAATTCTTTCAGTGTGGAACCCTCTCTCTTTTTTCAGTGGCTTGTGGGGTTTCTGCAAGACAGTGCTTTTTTGTTTTTTCTTCCTGAAATACATATATGCAAATTTGTGACCTATTCCCGAATGTGTGGAAGAGTACAAGGAGTCAAGGAAAAGTTATGGTTTTATTTTAAAGAGCAGGCTTTCAGAAGAAGAAACACTGGTGACATGGGGTAAAATTCTGACCCAACTGAAGTCAGTTGGAGTTTTGCCACTGAAGTCAATGGTTGCCAGAATTTCACCAATGGAATTCATTAGGCTGTTAATACATTCTAAGAAATGTGCTTTTGTGTGGTCATTGCTGTTATTTCTAAAGGAATGCAATACTATCACAGCCATCAATGCACATCACAGGGTGAACACAAAATCAGCTTTAGTCACTGTTGTGCCTGTTCTACTCCACAAGGGAGACATTGGCAGTAGTAGTGGGAACAAAGGTTTAATCAAATACTGTTTGAACTCTCAGTGTGGCAGAATTCTGCCTCTGATAGTGCAGTGCTAGGAAGACCTTAAGGTCTTTAAAAGGTAATTATGATGCAGCAACAATTATTTCCTTTTAATGCTCCCTTATATAAATGCATTATTATCCTTCACAGTTGTTCACAAATAATCATCTGTTCAGTGTTAAAGATGACTTTATATTTTTTGCAATAGAAATAGCATTTACAATCCCTGATTTTCTTATATGAACTGGGAAGCCTAGGAGCAGAAATGAAATGTATCTAAATAAGCTGCAACTCAAGTCAAGAAACAAGCAGAGTCTATTAGTTTTTATTACCTTTCAGCTTCCTTTTGTAAATGTTTACATGGCTTTCGGACAGATAGCATACACGTATGAAACATTAAAAAAGCCAATTATGATGCCAACATAAAGCTGCAGGAGCTTATAAGCCCATGTCTTTGTTAAAGTTATTCAAGTCTAACAAGCTCACTAATGGAGGGTGAGCTTCATTAAGTTCAATAGAGAAATGATAGACATCTCAATGTGTTATTAAGGAGATGAACCCATTCTTCATTTCATCCCTTCCATCCCCCAAGAATGATGTTTCCAGAATTTGGTCGGTCTCTCCTCTTCCAAGTTATAAAACCCAAGTGTTAAACAGGTGCTTATCTCAATTACCCACGCCATTGGTGATAGGTCTAGATAACAAAACACCTTTCTTAATCAAAGGTAAGAGGAAGATCTTAAATCCAATTGGCTCAGCCCATCTTTGGTAAATAATAAAAGAATTGAATGCAATAAGCAGTTTGGTTTATAACTGATTCCACAGCAAGCATTTACCATGAACTGAAGCATCTGAAAGTATTATTGTGCTCAGGGTGCTGGGATGTTACATATTCCTGTTTTGCAAGTATTATGTCATCTTGTTCTAGACAGTAGTGTTCAGCACTATCCACATTTAAATGCACTTCGCCCAAGGTGCGCAGCTTTTTTACATCCCTCATCGCTCTCATGAATAGTTTGTTCTATCTTGCAGCATTATGTTGCATTCTACTCTCTAATGATGGCTCTCGGTTAGAGAAAATGCAGAACAGAAGTGGTAGCATATGTTCTGATAAATTATGAGTGGCTATCAGAGATGGCTGGAATAGCTAGCACCAAGGTATTTGTTCAATTAGCTACTTTGTCAGCCATAAGTGCCTAAGGAATATTCCAGGCACAAACCTTGTCTCTTTTTAGCTAGATAGAACATAAAGTTGTCTCTCTTGTAATGAAGTTGCTGGGAAGGCTGTCATCGCAGGAGTAAAAGCTGCAGACTCTGCTCCTAGGCTTGGTCTCATGTGGTTTCGGGGCTCTGACTGCCCTACTAAAAGATCTATTCATGGCAACATGCAGCCGTGGCTCTGCCCTCCTCCTACTGCACCTTGCTAGTGAGCTGTTGAATGGGACTGGATGAGGCAGCTGTGACTCCTACCACCAACTCATCATCTGCTTAGGAGGGTGGGGATTGCTCTTGCAGCATGCAACTGCTAAGTAAATGTGACAGACGTGGTCTTCTCCACTATAGGGTATGTTTACACTGCAATGTAAGCCCAGGGTTAGTAGAACTCAAGTTAGGAGACCCTGGGTTTGTTAACCTAGGGCTTGAGCATCTACACTCATTTGTAACCCCATGTTAGGAATTGTTGAACCCTGGGTCCCAACATGGGGACCAGCTTCTACACTACATTATGTGGGCCCAAGTCCAACCACTCATGTTCCAGACTAGGGCTTTCGTAAAAATGTGGCTTCTCTAGCCCTTTGTTCCTGGGAAAACTTGACTGTCCAGAGGACAAAGAAAGAAGGCCCATGGGATTGTAGAATGCTTTTGGCGGACTCCAAGGTTACAAGTCCAGTGGGGCTGCATTTACACTGCAAAGCAATAGGGCTTGAACCTGGGGTCCTGGCTTTGACTGAGACTGCACCGCTGTAGGGTCCTAGAACCCTGGGTTACAATAATTTTAGACAGAAGGGGATTAGGTTTGAGTCTGAGTTCAAATCCTGGGCTTACATTGCACTGTAAACTTACCCATAGTGTTCCCCCTTTCATTCTCTCTCCTCCAACTTTGCCATGTACCCTCTTTTTCGCTTGCCCCTATAATGATTACTGTTGTTATTGTCATAGTGAGACAGCAGATAAGCCAGATTGTTCCCCATTAGGACCGTAAAGTGTAGCCCAAGCTTTACTGATTCTTATGGCCTGTTATTACAAAGGGGAATAAAACAAACTGCAGAACATACAATTAACATGGCCAAACTGCTCGTGAAAATCTGCAATAAAATAGAATGACATACAAGCTACATGTAAATGTTTTTATTTGTTTGTTTTTTAAGGGAGATCTCTTGATTTATTCATCAAAGTTTTATTTCCTGTATGTTTGTTTGTATTTAATTTATACCATTTCACCTACTTGCATTTTTTTTTAATGGCCTAGTTTATCACATTCCCTCCTAAGCCTGTTTGAAGCTCACAGGCTGGTTACAAGGCATTTCCAAATTTAATTCACCAAACTTTTTTTTTTTTAATGTGGCACTGATCTCAATCAGGTCATTTTTCTTAATCCTGTTCACACCAGGAATTAACCAAAAAGTATCAATTACTCACTCATTCCTATTTTGTTTGTTTGAAGACCACAATGCAATAAAGCAGGAATTATTAGGCATTCAGATATAGACATGACCTTATTTTAAAGGCACCAACAGTACAGGTTATTGTATTGGCCCTCTTAGCATTTCCCAAGATGCTCAGCAATGAAAGGTCAATGGCAGAGTTACACTTTAACAGCAAAAGGTAGGCAGGCAAACAGGGGAAATATAAGTGATTTGATGGTATTTCCCCCCCTCCTCCCTCCAGCCATGTGTGTGTCTTCATCCCATGGACAGGGGTGCTGGAACAATTTTTATAGTGGGGGCGCTGAAAACAATTGACAAAACTGTAAACCATGTATATAATGGAAGCCACTTCAAGCCAGGGTGCAGCAGCACCCCTAGTTCAAGCACCTATGTCCATTGATGAAGTGTCAAGGAGTGAAAGGTCTCTCAGATGGGATAGGGGCTTGAGGAGATTGATCATCCCTTTAGGAGACAGGGCCTTTAATTAAGGGAATATGTTATTTGGAGAAGTTGTTCCCCAGAGGGAAGTGAACAGTGAGGTTCAATGGAAGGAGGCTGATGGAATGTGTTACTGACAAGAACTTGGTACAGAATAACACAGAGCTGAAGTCATCATCAGGCCACTCTCTCCCCATTGGCTACTCTTGGCAATGATGAGCCTGTGCACAGAATGAGGAAGCTGTCGTGTGGAAAAGAATAGCATGTGGTTATGCAGTTAAAGACTGTACCATAATACATATGCACAATGGGGCTGAATTAAGGTTGCATGGACACCTTTAGTTCTGGCATTTCCTAACTCTTCAGTGTCTTACTTTGCAACCTTAAGATTCTTTTAATTTAGGTGGGGGATTTTAATGCAATTATTTATTTATTCATTATAGTTAAGGAGAAAATGTCTCTATCTTGCATTCCATGACTATCATTGTATCTGGGATGTTAGTGGTGTCTGCTTGCTTGTTTTGTAGGGCTAGATTAGATGACCCTTGTGGTCCCTTCTAACCTTATGGTTCTATAAGATAAGTCTTGTTCACTTTTGCATTCAAAATTATCGTTCCCTTGTTTATGTGTCAAGTCTCTGGGGTCAGCGCATTCTCTCATAGGCAAAAGGACAAATGTCATACTATAGGGAGATGGGGGTAAAAAAACTGCATACAACTCAGTATACCCAGAGCTCTTAGCAGAAGCAAGATGCTTTTTGTTACTGTGGCTCAGAAGTTCAAGGGCACATCAAAAGGTAGCAGTGCGCTTTGCCATAAATATTACTGACACTTATTCATTGCACTTTCTTTAAAATCAAGCTAATATTTCAAAAATAAATTAATAGTAGCATCATTCCTCAGCTCAATTATAAAATATGTTAATGTGTTAGACACATTCTTAATACATCAGGACTGGCTGGGGAATACGGCACGAAGGAGAGACAGAGAAAGGAATTTAAAGAGCAGGACTCTGTAGTGAATAATTTAACCATATGGCCATTTGGTTGGTAACATAATTTATTGAAAGGAGTGTCAGGTATGTTATGTTGCACCTGGAATAGAGAGAGACTGCCCAAAATGGGGAACTTTAGTGGAAGCAGAGGGCAGAAGAAATACTATAAGCTGACAAACTCTTTTTATTATTTTTCATTCCACCATTCACTATTCTCCTCAGATTCTCTCAGGAAACATATTTGCTTGTGTGTATTATAAATGCCCTATCCAATTCAGGTGGATTCAAGCTTCCCACAGAAGGATGAAATAACCACATTAGGTGAACACTTGCTAAATCTTGCTTGAAGTCTTTAGATCACGATCTGGAGACTTCAACAGCAGAGTTAAGGGAAAGTGGGGGGGTCAGCTTTTGTGGCCTGCATCATGCGGGAGGTCAGACTAGATGACCATATTGGTCCCTTCTGACCTTAAAGTCTATGAGTCTATGAGTCTAAATCAAGAGTTTTTGCAGAGTGATTCTGCAGAAGGAAGGGAACATCTTCTAAGGCCAATGCCCATTTATACATGACCCTAGTTGCATTCACTAGCCAGGCACCTTGTGTGCCTTCAAACAGCTGACTGCACAGTTCCAATAATCATAATCCAGGTCTTAAAATGTATACCTTCAAACCCCCTTCACTCCAGTACCTTGGTCCGAAGTATTGGACCATTCAAAGTGAATAGGCAGGTGTTTGCACTTTCTAAATGAGGGTGCATGAATGTGTGCATGCAGTATGTGCACACTTAACTGGAAACCCAGTAGAGGCCTTTTGGAAAAGTTACCCCTTAATATCTTATTGTAGGGTTTAGAGAGCTACCGGGGGTGAACTTTATTCCCTGAACAGCTTTCAGACACACACTGTTGTCCATTTTACTGTAAATCAGACTAAATAAATGTGGCACCTGTTTGTTCAGTGCAGTGCAATTGATTTTCAAATAATGGAGAGTCAGCGGGGTAGAGAGATGCAGTAAGATTGTTCCGGATGGCAGAACTGCAGAAAGAGCTCTTGTGCCACCAAGGGAAGGTAATAGATGAGGACAGGGTGCAAGGAGGGAAGCAGAGAGACAAGATCCAAGAAAGAAAGAAGTTGGGCAAAATCCAGAGGGTTTTAAAGACCATTTTGAACTGAATGCTGGAAAGAGGGAGCGATGGCATTGTTTCTCGATGGGGTGATGTGGCTGTGTAGTATTCTGAAAAGCAACAGGCCAGAACCATTTTTCACTATGTATCAATTTTTCTTAACGATTATGATTAAAATTGACATTTCTGGCCCTTCTGCCTACGGCTCTCCTAGCTGGTAAGTAAACATCATTTGTCACATAAGTATTATGCAGAGTCCAGTTGTACTAAATTAACTACTTTCCAAACCGTTGACCTTAAAACAAAAATACCAGTGAGAAACAGAACACAAACATCTGCTTTCTAATCAAAATGTTAAATGATTCAGTAGCTACTCACAGTAAAACTAGAGATAGGAGAGCTTTTTTTATCAAACACAGATTTACAATAGAATGTGCTGTTTCTTAAGCTTAAGTGCCATTTGGCTCTGTCATACTATGCATTGTAGGATGATGCATGTATTACTTATTTCTAGTTATTTACTACTGTTGGTAGCTGAAGAAGCAAGGTAAGGATACATTTCAAGCAAGATATTTACAGTTTGCATACAATGGCTTCTGTTGAGCTTTTGCAAACAAACAAAAAACTCTGAAAAACTTTCAATTAAACCATTGTTTTTAAGGAGGGAAAACTGTTTTACCAAATGCAAAATGTTTTTCTAATCCCAGCACTGGAAAGAAAACAAAATTCAAGAAGTTCCATGAAATTATAAAGGTTGTCTTATTGATATTAAGAATACTCTGCTAAGTCAAAGAGTTGCTGCTTTCTATTGAAAATTCTCTTCCAAGGGCACCTCAGTGATTCCTTTGCCTGGTATTTTATCTTAATTTATCCTCTGAAGTCTATCATTCCATGATGTGATACTGTGTTACACAGTGTTAATAAGATTTCAAACTTGTCAAATAAGGACACCATGTGGAGTTGAAAAGACAAAGTATAAATTATCAGGGAGATATGGAACAGCTGGCTTAGAACAAGAGTTGCATGTGATGCTAAATAGTTTGTGAAAATCTGTGTGAAGAAATAGCATATTTAGAATATCTCTGTTACATTCTAACTAATACCTTCATACTGTGCTTTGGGAACAGAATAGGACTAAGCTGGCAGACAAACACAATTTGCTACTGAAATGCCAGTAACTACAGAACAGAGATGTAGATTGTGGTTGGTTTGTTTGTATGTGTGTATGAGGGGCAGTGAGGAACAACTTCCCCTCCCCCAAAAAACAAACTCACAAATCACTAACATTCAATGTACCACCAGAATAGTACAAATGTGTCTGGGGAGAGGGGACAGGGAGGAATTCTGTTTACGTTTCCACCTGTGTAACCCTGTTCAAATTGGACTGAATAGATGTAACTAAGAACAGAATTTGGCCCACGATTCAGTCAATGGATTAGGGAACAGAAAAAATATCATGTGCCTTATATAAAATGAACAGCTCAGCGCAAGTAGGAAAATGTACAATGTACAATATAATTCCAAAATACATATTTGTGTGTTTCAGGTAAAAATTCACTATTCTAGATTATTCTCACTAATAAAGGTTGAGCACCCATGGAGAAAACAATGGTTGAATTGCAATCTAAGTGAAATTTGCCTTCAGATTCTTATGAATATTTCTGGAACACTGTTTCCACTAGTCATATCTTTACAGTTTCTCTGAAACCCTGCAAACAAATACAGCTGACATACTTACAGCTTTGTTGTCAAAACATGCCTGGATCCTCCGAACACTTATTCATGTGCTTAATTTTAAGCACACGAGTAATCTCCTTGAATTTAATGTTTGCAGGATTAGTGTGTCAGTGTATTAACTCAGTTTTCTGTTTTATTCAAGTCGCATGCTGTGCTCATCAATGTTGCTTTCAAAAATGCATTGAGCAATGTAACTATCATCTCATGTTTCCATTCCTCTACCACCCAAACCTCTAAATCTGACACCCCTCCACAAATATATATATACAGAGAGAGAGAGAATCTATTGGTTCAGAAAGAATTAAGTCTTTCAAAAAAGATTCTTCCTTATCTGTGTAGCTTTATCTGTTACAAAACATTGAATTTAATTAATCTACCTCCCAAGCGCATGTGGGAGGTGGGAGATGTATCCATCCAGATGATAAGACCATCAAAGATGAAAGCCATAAAATATCTTTTTTCTTTTTCATTTTTCAAAAGAAATAATTTCAGACACACACACGCAAAGGGATAAACATCGTGTTCGCAGCTCAGAGTTGTAGTTTAAAGTATAATGGGAGACTGTGAACACATTTCCTTAGTGAGATATTCCCATCTGATTTAGAAGAGAAAAAAAATGCAGCTTTCAAGATGATAATGATAGAAACATTTTCTTTGTTTATACTTCCATCACATCTCAGCAGCGTGTACACAGAAATTAGGGTGCCCTAGAACAGCAGCATTTATGTGGTCTTTCAGATAACCCTCAAACTAAGCTCTCCTTGATTTCTGGAAACAATACCTCTTCAAAAACCTAACAAATATACCATCCAAAACAAGTATCATTTCTCATCAAACTGCAGATATCATAGTAGCCTTTAGCTGGTTGCTTTTCTTATTATTTTACTGACTAATATATTAGCCTTTGCAAATATCAAAGTGCTCAGTAGAATCAGAATACCTCTGTAGTGATCATTTCACACAACAACCAAATGCAGTCACGTCTGGGGAATAATGTGTCATCCTTTATAATGGTTTCAGTAGGATAACAAGTTACCCACACATTGATTTTAGTTCAGAGACTCAAGCCTGAGGCCTGTTTATTGGATACACACCAATATGTTGGGGGTAGCAGCCATTAGGAACTGCTTCCCCAATACAAAGCACACTGAAACTGAAGTGATAGGAAAATTGCAGAAGGTAGAACTGAATTGCCTGAACGCTCCTAAACTCCATGGAAGTTTGAATCCGGATCCATTCTTAACAGTTGTGAACTATATAACATTAATCTATGGTGTTTAGGAAGGAGGGCCTGGGGACCTATCCCATAATTTATTTATCAGAGAAAGAAAACATTGCTAGAGAGTTTATTAAGAGATCTTAGTGAAACTAGATTCATCCAACAGTCTGGTCTTTGAAATGCTGTATCTGTGCTATGTCATTAAGCCTTTGAAAGGCAGCCATTAAATACTATTAATGTTTTTGTTTGTTTGTTTTTCCCTTAATGAACCAAATCCTGTAAGATTCATGGTTTCCAAGGCCAGAAGGTACCATACTGATCATCTAGTCTGACCACCTGAATAACAGCCCATAAAACTTTCCCAAAACAAGTCCTAGAGCATAGCTTTAAAAAAAAATCCAATCTTGGTTTAAAAATGGTCAGTGATGAAGAATCCATCAACACTCTTGGTAAATTTTCAAATGGCTTATTAACCTCACTCTCCAAAATGTACACCTTATTTCCAGTCTGAATTTGTCTATCTTCAACTTCCAGTCATTGGCTTGTGTTAAACCTTTCTCTGCTAGATTGAATATTTGTTTCCCATGTAGATACTTGCTATAATCAAATCACCCCTTAACCTTCTCTTTGATAAGATAAATAGATTGAGCTCCTCGAATCTATCACTATAAGGCATGTTTTCTAATCCTTTAATCATTCTTGTGGATCTTCTCTGAACCTTCTCCAATTTATCAATAGCCTTCTTGAATTTGAGCACCAAAATTGGAAACAGTATTCCAGCAGCAGTCACACCAGTGACAAACAGAGAAGTCAAATACCCTCTCTACTGCTAATCGAGTTTCCCTTATAAACGCATCCCAGGATCACATTAGCTCTTTTGGCCACAGCATCACATTGGGAGCTCACGGTCAGCTGCTCATCCACCCCCAGATCTTTTTCTGAGTCACAGCTTTCCAGGATAAAGTCCTGTAAGTTTGGCTTACATTCTTTGTTTCTAGATGTATATGTTTACATTTAGCCATTTTAAAATGCATATTGTTTGGTTGTGCCTAGTTTATCACTCGGAGTCAGTGACCTGTCCTCTTCATTATTTACCACTCCCTCAATTTTTGTGACACCTGCAAACTTTATCAGTGATGATTTTATGTTTTCTTCCAGGTCATTGGTAAAAATGTTAAATAGCATAGGGCCAAGAACCAGTCCCTGAGAACCCCACTGGAAATATACTCTCTTGATGATGAATCCTCCTTTGCAATTACATTTTTAGACCAACCTATTAGCCATTTTTTAATCCATTTATTGTGAGGTATGTTAATTTTATATTGTTCTAATCCAAATGTCATGCGGTACCAAGTCAAACGCCTTATAGAAGTCTATGTATATTTTGTCAACACTATTACCTTTATCAACCAAACTTGACATTGAATCAAAAGTAAATCAAGTTAATTGGACAGGATCTATTTTCCATAAACCTATGTTCATTTGCATTAATTCCATTACCCTCCTTTAATTCTCGATTAATCAAGTCCCATATCAGCTGCTTCATTATTTTGATAAGCTGGAGAAGGAAGCTGTTCACTAACCCCTACTGTGCACAGTTGTTCACAGAAAATTCTTTAGGAAAACTAGGAAGAGATTGTCTACAGTTGGCTAGATCAGAGTTGCTATCTGGACAGCAAGAGATGCTGCCTGGCTGACCAGAGGGTTCAGAGTGGAACTTGCTTACAAGAGGAAATTAATTCAAGAAATAAATTAATTCAGGGAATTCCTATGGGCTGTGTTATCCAAGAGTTCAGACTAGATGAGCACAGTGGTCCATTCTGGTTTTATAATCCCCAAATCTATGCAAGCTATTCACTTTTCTTCTCCTGTGTAACTAAGCTGAAAATGCATTATCTAGTTTAGTTTGAGACCAGATATGTTAAGCAAACTGCTTCTTTTGTTCTACATAATTTTTATTCTGCTTTTAATAAATCTTGGTTTGGTTCAGATTATTGCAGCATGGACAGTTTCATACATATGTTCCCAAATAGAAGAGAATCCCAAAACCTGTAAGTAGAGGTGCTGAATGGTAAAGAGTTGCTGGAACCTATATTTCTCTGTCAGTCTCAGTCTTGGGATGTGGACAGAGATGTCTGCTGTCAGACTTAATTGTGTTGCTGTCAGGCTGAGTGAAGGAACATAGGTGGGAGAAGCTGCAAAACAAAGGAGGTAATGAGAATTGGGGAAGGGCGGTACGCACTGAGTTACATTTGGTAACCTTCTGTATTGTAGTTTGGATCATTTTTAACATGCACTAAGTAAAATATTAAGAACGCTGGAACAAGCTCTGTACAAATCGTTTACAGGAACTCCTCACTTACCGTTGTAGTTATGTTCCTGAAAAATGTGACTTTAAGCGAAA
>NW_020664561.1:17999240-18028561 GCF_002925995.2 Terrapene triunguis | reverse complement strand
TATATATATATATATATATATATATATATATATATATATACACACACACACACACACACAGTATAAGTTTTAAACAAACAATTTAATACTGGTACACAATGATGATTGTGAAGTGGAGGAGTTAGAGGGTGGGATATTTTCCAGGGAATGCCTCACTGCTAAATGAACTAGCAATTGACTGAGCCCTCAAGGGTTAACTCTCACACTCTATGAGGCAGCAGGAGAGGAGGGAGGGCCAGACAGAGACACACAACCTGTGTGTGAGAGAAAAAAATGTGCATTTCCCCTTTAAGTAGCTGACCCCAGGCTTAAGTACACTGCCCTGTTAATTAAATCAGCTTGCTGAGACCTCCTGAGACCCCAGCTACTGCCTAGAAGCTCCGTCGGTAATGTGTCCCCCCCCCCCCCCCCCGCTCTATGGAAGATGGGGTAAGCGTGGTGCAGGAGCAGGGTGGAGGGGGAGACACCCTGGCATTATCCCTCCTCTTTCCCCTCCCCCCGTACAGCAAGCAAGAGTCTCTGGGAGCAGCTCCAAGGCAGAGGGCAGGAGCAGAACATGGCAGTGGGGGGAGGGACACAGCTGAACTGCAGGCAGCTGCTGCACAGAGAACTTAGGGGAGTGGGGAGCTGATAGGGGGAGCTGATGGGGGGCTGCTGGTCCACCCTGGTTCCAACCACCCACCAACTAGCTGCAACGGGCTGCTCTTCCTGCAAGCAGTGGACAAAACAGGCGGCTGCCAGAGGACTTTAGAAGGGAGCATTTCACAACTTTAAACAAGCATGTTCCCTAATTGATCAGCAACTTAACATCGAAACAACGTTAACCCAGACTACTTTAAGTGAGGAGTTACTGTATTTTAAAGTTATATTTCCTTGGGCCAGTTATAACAAAGCTTGAGAGTGCTCAAGCCGAGACACTGTCGGTCTCGGTGTGCTAATTTGTAGCAATCTATTAAGGTGCTACCCAGGCCCTCTTGTGTACTTAGGAGGAAATTGCTCAGAGAAAGTGTTTTAGTGCGTTTCATTTCAGTGTGTTCAGTTACAGTATATTGACAATTATGTGACTTATGAGATACATGTAAATAAGTTTCTCCCTTGTATATATTTTGGTATATTTCCTGAGAGACTGAAAACATATAAAATCAGTATTAAGAATCATAATTTATGCCTTGGATATTGGACTGGCGATTGCAAAATGTATCAGAGTAAACAGTGTGGCTCAGTTTGTAACTCTCTTGTTCCCCGTGGTGGCCTCAGATAAAGTCTGACACTGGTGCTCATGTTACTGCACAGTAGTTCAGCGTGTAGCTTGATGCCACCCTTCAGGTGAGTTTATAAACCAGAATTCCTTCTTCTATCATTCTTTGGCGTCTGTATAAATCCAATGGCATTTTTCAAAACAAATGAGATAGTCCCATTGCCCTGATAAACATCCTCTTTTGCACAGTTAAACATTTTGCAGAGTTAAACATGTACCAGTGTTCAAATCTATATGTCTGTTCACGTACTATAAAGATGCACTTACCCTCAAAGGATGCAATCCTGCAGCATCATGCACTCTCATTTAAGTCTGAAGTCTAGTTTCCTATTTCTTATGTATATTCCATATTTCATTCTATCAACAGTACAGAAAGCTCTTTTCTAGATCACTTTGACCACTAAACCAGCAAAATCACACATATGTCAACTGATGTTTTTTTCTCCTGGTATGTTTCTTTTAAGTATTATTGGTACTTACTTTCTCTGATCTAAATCAGAATCAAAATGTCCATGTTCCTGTTCAGCCACATCCCTTTACTAAGTATGTCTGGTCATAATTTCCAGGGACGTTTGAGCACCCTCACTGCATAAGGAACAAGAATCCTTCTCACCTCAGTCCTAGCGTGAAATATCTGGACACTCTTAACCATTTGTTTAACTCCACTGGGGAAATCTCACACTGCTGGAATGATTTTGCTCAATACTATTGCAAAAGGAGGGGGCTAAAAAATAACAATTTTAGAAAATACATAAAGACTACCTCATTATATGCACTATTCCTAGAACTTCTCATGGGGAATATAAAAAAATACTCAGGCAATGAGTATAAAGCTGCCTATTGTAGCACATTTTCTGTGCCCATTGTTGTTAACAATTCATTCTTTATGTTCCACGGACCAGATTCTCAGCTGGTGTAAACCAAATATAGCCCCAGTGAAGTCAATAGGAATACATGAGCTGAGGATCTGGCCCTTTAAGTTTAGAATTATGTTCTATATCTAAAATGATAGACTGGGCCTACATGCAGCAAGTCTAATGTTCCATTTTCATTTGTGATCTTTCCTATTGTTATCTACTCAAACGTTGATTTGTTTGGTCCCTTGGTTTTTGTGGCAGCTAAATGTGCTTACTTTCAAAATACAAGGGGTTGGAGGGAGGGGGCACTGTTGGATTATCAATTTTTTAATATCACCTCTTAAATAAGGACAAGGCCCTTGTGACAGATATTGAAATCTTATCCAGTATTTTTGCAGACCATTGCATTAAACTTATGAATGGATTGTGTTCTACTCCATGGGAGAAGGTTACCACAGTTCCTCCAGGAACTAACAGCAGTGTGTGTGTGTGTGTGGGGGGGGGTTATTAAGGTGAGTCACTGAGACTAAACAACTCTAGAGCTGTACCAAGCCTCGAGAGGTTTGCATAGACTGGTTGAAACATGGTTTCCAGAGACTCAGACAAAGAAAGAGTATTGACACCCAAACCCACACTGGGCTGGCCTCACACTAAGTCAAGGTAAGCAGCAGTTGCTTTCCTGCCTAGCTCAGGTTCCTTCAGATTTTCACAGAGTGTTGGGTAGTCAGAGTGCAGGAGGAAGAGAAAGCAAGTTCCCCATCTTCCCTATCTCAGTTATTGGTTTCTTGTTACCTGCAGGGTAACTCCTCCCCCCGCGCCTCCCCGCAGTCACATGAGGGAGAGTGAATCACCCTCTGCCATTCCTAGAGAGAGAGAGAGAGATGGATTTGCTTTTAGAGCTATAGCATCATTTCCCAAAATAACACAATGCAAGACATAACCTCCCACATTCTCACAATCAGAGTCCCCAGAACATTCTTTGGTGTCCATAGTGACTCAGGCCTAGGCAGGGCATTGGTGTTCATCACAGCCATCCATACCTGTTTGTCTGACAGCCCCATAATAGGTACACCCTCCTGCCTTTGCTCCTGGGTCCCATGGACATGACTTGACCCTCTTCTTCTGTTCTAACTGGTAGCGTTTGTCCTGATCAGCTAGCTTCTGTCACTCCAGCTACATCTCTGTCTCCTACACCAGCAGCCTTTTCCAGCCTCCACATCTCTAGACCGCTCAGCATTGCTGCTACCTCTGCTATGCCATCTGTGGCACTATCCTCCTTGGTCTGCTGTAGGAGGAAAAGGGAGCTCTCTTGGTCCTTTCTGGAGGGGGTACCTGTTCCTGCCTCTGATCATCCGAGTGCAGCGTGGCTTACCTCCTCCAATTTATTCAGATCAGCAGCAGACAAATCTTGCTTCTCATACAAGTTCCACAGCTGCTATTTCTACAGTAGTTCCTAATCTATGTTCCTGTCTCTCTTCTTCATTCTTTTCCCGAAAAGGATTTCTCTGTGCTTTGTCCTTCTACAGTATTTGCTTTCAGTGCAGTTAGCACTGTACTGAGAATTACTTTACTGAGAATCCCACTACTAGGGCTGACAAGTCATTCAAAAATTAATCACAATTAATAGTATAATTAATTGCACTGTTAAACAATAATAGAATACCATTTACTTAAATATTTTTGGATGATTTCTACATTTTCAAATATATTGATTTCAATTACAACACAGAATACAAAGTGTAAAGTGCTCACTTTAAATTTATTTTTGATTACAGATATTTGCACTGTAAAAAACAGAAGAAATATTTTTTTTCAATTCACCTAATACAAGTACTGTAGTGGAATCTCTTTATCATGAAAGTTGAACTTACAAATATAGAATTATGTACAAAAAACCCCTGCATTCAAAAATAAGACAATGTAAAATTTTAGAGCTACAATTCCACTCAGTCCTACTTCTTGTTCAACCAATCACTCAGACAAACAAGTTTAGTTACAATTTGCAGGAGATAATGCTGCCTGCTTCTTGTTTACAATGTCACCTGAAAGTGAGAACAGACATTGTTGTAGCCGGCATCGCAAGATATTTACATGTTAGATGTGCTAAAGATTTATATGTCCCTTCATGTGTCAACCGCCATTCCAGAGGACATGCGACCATACTGATGACATGTTCTGCTTGATAACAATCGAAAGCAGTGCGCCCCAACGCATGTTCATTTTCATCACCTGAGTCAGATGTCTCCAGCAGAAGGTTGATTTTCTCTTTTTGGTGGTTCGGGTTCTGTAGTTTCCGCATAGGAATGTTGCTCTTTTAAGACTTCTGAAAGCATTCCCCACACCTCGTCACTCTCAATTTTGGACAGCATTTCAGATTTTTAAACCTTGGGACAAGTGCTGTAGCTATTTTTAGAAATCTCACATTGGTACCTTCTTTGCATTTTGTCAGATCTGCTGTGAAAGTGTTCTTAAAATTAACATGTGCTGGGTCATCATCCGAGACTGCTATAACATGACATGTGGGTAAAACAGAACAGGAGACATGCAATTCTCCCCCAAGAAGTTCAGTCACAAATTTAATTAATGCATTATTTTTTTAATGAGCATCATCAGCATGGAAGCATGTCCTCTGGAATGGTGTCCGAAGCATGAAGGGGAATACGAATGTTTAGCATATCTGGCATGTATATACCTTGCAATGCCTGCTATAAAAGTGCCATGTGAACACCTGTTCTCACTTTCAGGTGACATTGTAAACAAGAAGCAGGCAGCATTATCTCCCGTAAATGTAAACAAACTTGTTTGTCTTAGCAATTGGCTGAACAAGAAGTAGGACTGAGTGGACTTGTAGGCTTTAAAGTTTTACATTGTTTTGTTTTTGAGTGCAGTTATGTAACAAAAACATCTACATTTGTAAGTTATACTTTCACGATAAAGAGATTGCACTACAGTACTTGTATGAGGTGAATTGAAAAATACTATTTTTATCATTATTACAATGCAAATATTTGTAATAAAAATAATAATATAAAGTGAGCACTGTACACTTTGTATTCTGTGTTGTAATTTAAATCAATATATTTGAAAATATAGACATCCAAAAATATTTAATAAATTTCAATTGGTATTCTATTGTTTAATGGTGCAATTAATCGTGATTAATTTTTAAAATCGTTATTACTTTTATTAAGTTAATCATGTGATTTAACTGCAATTAATTGACAACCCTACCCACTGCTATCACCATATTGTCACAGTTTCAGGGTAACGGCACCTGTACCACCCCCATCCCATGGTCCACTCCTGGAGTGGCCAGTCAGGTCTCAGGTCTTCAGACCTTACTTCTTTCTGGGCAGGGACCCTTGTCCCACTCCCTCCTGATCGCAGGTTCTAAGGATGAACAGCTCCCTGCTTTACACTGTGATAACCCCAGCTAGCCAGGTTGCCTACTGACCAGCACCTATGCATTGCTTTCTCCCCAAGGGTATGAAAAGTGTATTGCCAGCAGTTACAAGTTACCACAGCTCTTTCTAAGCTAATGCATTTATTCTTAAAGTAAAAACATTACAGAAAAAAAAACCAGAATAAAGCCAATAAACAGATTTAAACATGCCCGTAACATACCAGTAATCACCCATCAGTCTTATAGGGCCCTACTAAGCCAAAGTCTTTCCCACCCTTCTGCAATGATTGGGACCCCTCTTGGACAGAAGGTCCTCTTTGTTTGCTGGATCAGAAAGAAGGCCCTGTCAGTTCAAACTCAGCCCTTTTATACCAAAAGCCCTTTGTTTGAGTCCCTAGAAACCCAGTTTCAACCTCTCCAGGGGGTGGGACCTCTCTAGAGCTTAGTCTCAGTGACTGTCCTGAATCATGCTCCACTCCCCATTATTTCCACTTGTCTGAATATCCTAATGTCCTGATCTATATAATAGAAAGGAATACAGCTTTCTAATATGTTAGATGAGAATGGCAGATGGTAGAATATATCCTATAGAACTTGCCTCTTCCATTTTCTAGCTCTTTTGCTGACTACTTAGAAGCTCTAAAGTTTGCATTCAGTTACCTATAACTCTGTCCAGGACAGGTCAAAATTGGGGGAAGGGAGGGCCTACACCAAGGCTGGCAAGATAGTTGGACACTATCTTGTCAAACCCTTTTTAAAATACATTTGGAAGGTAGCTATATGTTTCTCCCACTTCCCTATATGACTCAAAATCTCAGTGCAATTCTTCCATAACCATTACAATAAAGTGGTGTCCTGATGAGACAATGCAGAGCCTCTGGGACAGAGGAGGAAAATTCTATAAGTAGGTCCACATCTGAGGCAGTGGCTGCACAAGGTTTTCAAAGTCAGTGTAAGTTTATAAATATACTGTAAACTTTCCATAAACATGGATATAAACCTGAAAGTGTTTAACTTCATTTAATGTCCTGCCAACTTCAATTGCTCTTTTACACTTCTGATGCTGGTGCTGGGAGCTGCTCAGCCTCTGTCCTTGGAAAACAGATGTTACCCCTATTAGCAGTACAAAAGGAAAAAGCTTAAGTTCAAAGCTCTTCTCCCTTGATCTGCACAAACAGTTTGAAAGCTGTTACCGTGTTTGGATTAAAGACACACTAAAACACATTAAAACTATATAGCTAGCATTTGTAATGAGTGTCTTTCATTACCATCGGTTAGCTTAAAATGACAGCTTTGAGTCATTTTCTGGTGGGAAGTTGCTTGCTGGTAAATTGGGAACTTTTAACCTGCTAGACAATATCAAAAATTTGTTAGCAAAAGTTATTATAACTACTTTTTATTGTGTTTACTGAAAGTGGGTGGGAAGAGGGATCTGGCTTATCCCATAGTTAATTCTCATTTTCTTTTATGCCAACCAAGATTCTTTTTTTGTAACTGAAACATATTTTTAACCTTTCCATTTTTCTTTCATGTTTCAGGGACATTATTTTACTTTATCTGAACAATGAAATGGATGAAACCAGATTCAGAGAATCCTTCAACTCTGTAGGGGAGAGTCTTTGTGGCAGTTGTAAGAAGGCAGCAGAAAACTCACAGCTGGGGGGGAGCTAAAGAGGCTTTAAGACATTTTAGCACCTTCCTGATCATCTGCTTTTCTGTGGCTGGAGAGGAGCCACAGCATAAAAGCCCTAGGGACCTATCTAAGTTACAGCAGCCTCCCCAGACTATCTTATAGCACTTTCGGCGCCCTGCATGCCCCAACACACCAGTCCCTCTGCCAGCATCCTCCCTATGCTGGGGCTTGGCTGGGGGTCTTCAGGTGGCAGCCTTATAGCTATCTGCCACTGTCCCTGCAGCACTGGAATCCTCTCCCAGCTCAGGGTGAGGCTTTTAGGGGTCTCTATATCTCTCTGGCCTTTTTACATGACCTAAAGCAGTTGGAACATGGGTGAAGACTGTCGCAGTTCTGGAGTTATAACTGCACCTCTTCCTCTTCTGTGATCAGCTCAAGGGTGTCCCTTCCAGTCACAGACCTCCAGCCATTACCACACTATGGGCAGAGAACAGTACCTAGGGCTATGACAGTCCTTACCAGAGCCCAGCCAGCCTTCACAGAGCACGGTACCTTTATTTTAGGACAAAAGCATTACAGAGAAAACTGTTTATTAGTTTGCATTCTGTCTACACGTTTGCTAAGTTCACCAGGTGTTACCCATCTTCTACATGGAGACCCTGGCCGGTTCCAGTCCTTCAAACCTTTCCAGCAGGGTTCTTCCCTTTTGGTTTCAACCTCATGACAGTGGTGGGAAAAAATGAGTGATTCCTCACCCAGTTCAGGCTGGACCGTTATAACAAAAGCTATGTCTTTGTCTCCTGGGCCTCTTGAATGCAGTCTGAACCAGTGTAAGCAATTCATACTAGGGGTGGCACTTTTCTGGAATTGTTTACTTATCCCAGGGGTAGTAATTATCCCCCTTGATTTCACTTGTTGGGGAAAGCTCAATAATCCTCCCTCTGGAGTTAGCATACAGTCCCTGGCTCACAAGGATACATGTAACATTTATAGACACAACAGTTTATTACAAATCCTGGTGCCTATGGTGTCTGGCCCATCTAAATAGATTAGTTTTTTGAGGTTTCTACATGTCCACGGTCTCACATCTGTCACAAGCATCTCAGCCTGTATGTTTGCATATTCTCTAGGCTACTTCTTTCCCCCTCTGCACTTCCTGATAGATGCATGCAGTATTCACAAGATGGCACTATGCCACGCCCTCAAAAGTGGCAACAAACCATCTCCAGGGAGTAGCTGGGGAAGCTGGTTTTGTGGAGTGCTTTGATGGAAATCTACATTACTAACAAACAACTTTTTAAAAAAATCTCCCCATACCTACTTTTGTTGTTCAAGTGACTTGAAAAAATTACAACAATAATGGATGTATCAACTTGCTACAGTCAATCAAGCTATTGCTAATCAAGCCCTGCATTTAGCTAACAGCTGAGTTTGTGTTTTCTCACTAGAATAAATTGATGGAGCTAGGCAAATTGTGTAGTTGTATTTATCTCCAAAACACATGATAAAGTAGCCCTGTGAAAAGTTAAAGTACTCCATATATAAATGTGTCATCAACTTTTTATTTTAAACCCAGACTAAGCAATTCTACTAAAGGGCCTTAAATTTCCACTGTTGAATGCAGCAGGCCCAGTTGAATGGCAGATGGGTACTGCTGTTTTACTGGTGCACACAGCAGGAGATAGTATGAAGAATGCAATCGATTCCTTTTTCTTTTATTAAATACGATCTAAGCTTAAAGAAAAACTCATTCTCTTCCAATTTAAAGGTTGCATTCCTGGGCTTAATTGCCTATTTCATTAAGAATTAGGGTTGGGATTTTCCATGGGAGCTAATTGAGTTAGGTACCTAACTCTTATGGGTTGTAGTATCCAATGGGATACTGGATATACAACATCTTTGATCAATCACATACTGATTGCTAGAGGTGACCTGCAGATCATGAGCTCAATCATACATGAAATGAATGAAAAAAATAGTGTCATGTGAAAAAAAAAAAGTACAGTCATTTCCTGGGATTTCTCTTAGCACCTGCGTCACCAGTATGATGATGATCATAAAAATTGGTTATAGAAAAGACCACATAAGTGTTCTAACCTTTCCCACAATAATACAGAATTGTCCCCTACCATACATTTTCAAATACTTTTGTCTAGCCTTGTTTAACTGCATGCAAGTGCAGCATACAGACTTCCGTGTAAGCACTCGCAATGTTAGCATGTGCTTGGTCTCTTTGAAAACATTTAAGTGCTGAAATCCAGGTGTTCCACTTATCCATTGAGTGGATATATTTTCTCTAACCTACTAGAAAGGGCTTTCATAGGCAAATGAATGTGTGTAGGCATGGAGTGGGCTTGCAAATATTTAACCCTTCTTTAAATAATACATGCTTTAACTCTCAGCAGGTTCATTCTCTACAAGTATTATGATACTGAAAAAATGCTTCCGTCTCCATCTCCCTCTTCCCCACAGGACAAAGTTTCCCAAAAAAACATTGTGTAGAGAAGCTATAGATATGGTTTCTTCATCCTTTGATTGGAGGGAGGGGATATTTTGCATTTACTCATCACATAATCCAACATAAGAATGCCATTAAAGCACTGCAATACAGTTGAGGTAGCTGGAGGGTAATAGCTACAATAAATGAAAAGAGAATATTTTCTTTTTTGTATTTCTATGCTAATAAAGCAGAAGTCTCATGCCCACTGGTAAGAAATATAGCACTCACATTTACAGGACATAACTCAAACTGGTCAAAAATGGAAAATCAAAAGTGGTGTGTGTTTCACAAAAATTACCCCTTCCCCTTTTTTGCTATTTTAATTTTTCATTAAATTTGCATCAAAAGTTTTCTCCTGCCAAAAGCCAGGTGTTCGATGCACAAAACTTTGTCATTTTATAACATTTTAAAGAAAAAGGGCCATTTTAAATGAAGAAAATATCAGCCAACTGCAGATATAACCCAGCATCCACACACAACAGCAAGTTTATTTTCAACCTGTCTCCTCTATTTGTGTCCTATTATTTTTCACGTAACCAAGTCCTTTACAGTTGCCATTGTGAATGTATGGAATGTGCACTGCATTCAGAGGTTGAGAGAGGAGCCATCCACAAGAGGGGCTTTGTCTGCCCACAGTAAGAAAGTGTTGGTGATACAATGGCAGAGCAAATAAGTAGAGCACAAACACAGCGGAGATAGCTCAGAGAGCTTTTACATAGTGGGTCTATAAAGTCAATTGGACTGTACATATTTGGTCCCTTTTGTGCCACCTTATGTTTGTGGCTCTAGCTGCTAGATAACTGAGCTAAGGATGACTGTTTCAGATGAGAACAATCCAGAGAACTTAACAGAGGTTGCCTTCCCATTCTTCAGAGAGCAGGAATTTTTCTTCCATTTATTGATAAAACAATGGGTAGACAAAGAATGGAAAATGTCTTGCATAATAAATAGTAGTAAGATTTGGCTTTCCCCTTCGGATAAAGTTATTGTTTGTCTATACGTTGGTAAATATTTATATTGCTAACCTGGTGGCTACAGATGTCTTTTGCTTGATTTAATACATTAGGAGAAAAATCAGTTGTGTGTGTGTGTGTTGTGTGAGTGTGTGTGTGTGTGTGTGTGTGTGTGTGTGAGAGAGAGATAACAAACAGGTTTTAAACAAGAACATGTTTTCCTCTCTGGATGATTTGAAAAAAACATTAAGGATGGTGTGCATCACAGTTATATAATAGCATATTCCCTGATGTAAAAGCAAGTCTGTGTCTGTTTCTTTAAAGGGCCATGGAGTACTTCTGCTAGAACCCTTAATATTGCTTCATTTCATCTCAGACATCGTGTGTGTGTGTGTGTGTGTGTGTGTGTACTTATTGTCAATAAGTAAAATTGGCATTAGAGTGCATGGTGATGTCAATATATTCTATTTGCTTTCCAGGGCTTTCCTTTATTACTGGCACAGTGCAGGTTGCAAAGTATTAACGTGCACTCAGTTTGTCATGTGACTTCTCCTTGGCTACATTCATTGTACATGAAAAGTTATCCCTGCAAACAAAGGCATATTGCAACAAAGCCTTGCAACAAAGACTAGTTCACATTAATAATAAGGCAACTTCTTCTCCCTGTAACATACAAGTTTGGTCTTCAAATAGCTGCCTATCTTAATTTGTTTTGAAAGGTAATACAATATGGCTTTGAAAGTGTCCCTCTGGATTAGGAAAACTTTAGAAGGTAGTAGTAGCAAGAATAGGGTAGCTGCTAGGTGTTTCAATTCACCTGTCACAAAAATGTACCCTCCTAAGTGGTGGTTTTATTACTGTACAGCATCACTACACAGCAGGTCAAGACAACAAGTGAAGAAGAATTCAGTGTCTAATTGAAACTGCAGTGGATTATATGTAGATAAAATGAAGTTGCGAAGTGATACTAATTTTCTTCCCATGAAAAGTGAAAGATGTCCAAAGCTAAGATACATGACCTCGGGGGACTGGTAATAAAAATAAATAAGGAAACAGAACCATGCCAGTGAAAACACTGGGAAAGAAGTTCTCTGTGTTTCCTTAAGTATTTTCATAACCAGGTGGAAAGAACACAGGCTAACATTTTCAGAAGTACAAAAATTCCCTTTTCAAAAGGGCTTACACACTTCGGGGTGGGAGTCATAGAAGTATTTATTCCCATTAATTTCAACAGGATTTAGGTACCTAGATACCTTTGTGAATCCTACCCTATGAGCCTAAGTTCCACGGGAGCCTCTCACTTCTTAAAATGAGAATGAAACGATTTTGAGAAATGTCTCTGCAATTCAGTTTGATAAGCAGTGTTTGCAGATTAATGTAAAAAAATCAGTTTTTTGTTTTTGTTTTCCAGAGCAGGTTTTGTCTGCCTGGCTTGGTTCTGAAAGAGGACTGCTATCCTGGTCCAGTTTGGGTCTAGGTGGATTCTCACAAGAACAACCATTCTTGTATTTTTTTCACCATCTATCATGATGGAGATTACTTGATTTCCACAAGTTTGGGCCCATGAAATTAAAACTGAAGTAGACCCAAAGCCAAAACCCTACTCTAAACCTGATCTATGCCTGAATGCTATCTCCTTGGTCCATCTCCGGAGATTCAATTTTTACTGTTCTATAAATTAGAAGTTGCTTGGTAATTCCAAAGGGCTGTTTCCAGAGGATACCGTTTCTGTAGCTACATAACTGTTCACATAAACTGAAGCTGTGTCTGACAGAGTACTGTCATTTGCAAGTGCATTGCTATCATAAACGCTTCAAGATGTACAGTAAAGACTGTTCTGTGCCTAGATTTAATAATTTCCTAGAGTCTACCAAACAAGAATCATTACAGATTTTGAATTGGCATGGAAAGATGCAATTGCTTTTGACTTCCCGAAAACTGGCATACTAGGTAGGTTAGTTTTGTTCATTTGTTTTTTCATTAGCTTTGCTGTCACATAGAATGTTAGATCATATTATAAATATATCTATCATGACCTGCTTGCTTTATGTATGTAGGGTGTATACCCCTTGTTCTACCATCTTTCCCTCCCAGTGATAAGAATTATGTATTAGCTTATACAACACACTGTTCATGATGTAGAATTTATCTGATAAAAAGCTGGCAATTCATATGTATAGAGATTGCCAATTATATACACAAAATCTGTCAGTAATTGGCATTAGAGTACATGGTGCTATAAATATACTGTATTCTATTTGTTAATCATGGCTTTCATTTATTACTGGAGGCTGTGCAAGTCTGCAAGATATTAACAGGACATATATTTAACCTGCTCGCCTAATCAATGGCTCAGTGGTAGGTGATGACAATAGTATCCAATTAGAACACTTGGAAGCATACAATTACAGGATTCTCAAGAACAAATACTGCTGTGGAACCTTGGCATAGCTATACTCAAGATGAACTATGTATGCACCATCAGTTCATTTGGAAATTTAGTACTGGGGTAGAAAAGGCTCAGTGATAGGCTGCAATAGAGAAAAATTGCTTTTTCCTTATTCAGAACATAGAAAGACTAACAAAGAATTTTAGCTGTGAAGCATCATTGATATCATAAATGTGATGTTTACTTCTGGTGTATAGTTCAGAATGTTGTTTTATTATCAGTTTTTGTTGTTGTTGTTCAATAAAACAAGGTGAATTGCAAAAAAATTCTGATGATATTTTGAAAATATGTAATCATATTTTTTAAAATGAATTCACTTCGGACATGGTTATGCCCTTTTTGTGTTCACCTGCTGTGAAAATTCAAGTGATTAAATTTACTGGCACAAATATTGATGGAGTGGGGGTGGGAATTCACAGTGGCATGAACATGTATTCATGGAAACAATACTTTCACGGGCTGATTTAAAATGTTGTTATGGCAGGAGTCACCAGAGGGCACATAGTTTTACAAGTTTTTAGTGTGTGAGCATTGTTCAGTCTTTAAGAAATGCAGAATTGTTGTTAGTTCTATGATGTAGGTCCTTTAGGGGAGCTATGGCAAACAGCAAAAGAATTTGCTCTTTGTCTTAAACTCTCATTAGCGTAAATTCTTGGGACAGAGTTGCTTCACTGGAACCAGACACTGGTGTTCATGATGAAATTCCTGCAAGCAGGTATTGTTTTTGTGCTATTAACACCACTAAAAATATACCCAGGCTCGAACATGCAGGGCTCCAATATTTGCTACCAATAGCTCAACAATATGTATGTCAGATGCACACTCATCCAACTGGGGAAGAGAGACTTGTTCGATGTACCACAACTCAAACATTACTGCCCATAGAGACTATTCATGGTTCTTTCATGGGGTTAAAATGTATTTACAAACAAAAATTGAGTTGAATAATGACTAAATTTGAGGAAATCTTGGCCCTTTTACAAATATTCCACAACCAGAAAAAATGACAGTGTGTGTGTGGGGGGGGGGGAAGGGGTTGTCAGATGATACCCAAATAGGCAATGATTGCCTAGTTTATGACCACCTCATTCCTCACACACCAAGTCACTTGAAATTGCATTTTGCTTGACAAATGAACAACAAATTTGTCATTAAAGCTAAAGCTGTTTGGATAAAATCCATCCATTAAAGATGGATTCTGGGGGTGGGTAAAATGTAAAACAATCCAACCCACTTTATTCATTCAAGAAGTTATCGGAAACTGAAACAGCTGCACCTCCATTCAAGACATAATAGTGCTGAGAGAACACCTGACAGAGAGACTGGATATAATTCAATACAATATTCCAGGTCTTTTTAAACACATCTCCAAAGTAAACTCTTGTATGGAAGGTTTAGAAAATGAATTGGGGGTGTGTGGAGAGAACACCCTTTTGTTGAAAATAATGAGTTTAGGGGTAAACATATCTCAGTGAATAACTGAACTATTACACATACAGAGAAGCAAGGTTATTTGGAAAAACAGATTCAGAAGAATTAGCCTTTGGACAATTGGTGTCACTAAAGGTTTTGAAGGGGAAAATGTTACAAGTTTTCTTCAGAAATTTCTCCTGACATATGTAAATATGGGCTCTCAGCTCCTATCAGTAGATGTAGAAAAGGCTAAGTGTTTGTCAGGTCCCAAAAAGACAGGATTTGCACAAATCCTGACCTATTATCTTACAGCTATTCAATGAGAATATGATAAACACTTCCAGGAAAGCAGGAGAAATGCACCATAATGACCTCACAATTTCTATTTTTCTGCTAACCTTCTCCCCCCTACCCCAGCTGCCCAAAGTGCTACATTTAATGGAATAAAGCAGATTCTGAATGACATTGACATTAGATATACAATCAAGTACCCCGCTATCAATCGTAGGTTACACAGGATTTTATGAAGCACTAGCAGAGGCTTGGCAGACACTTCAAAATCAAAGTTCAGATCAGACCAAAATAATAGTACTTTTATTTTTTAGACCTAAAGGCTGTCCAACAGTGAAGTACAAGTTTCACCTATAATGTTCAATTTCTAGAGTAACAATATTCTCATTAAAACACTAGTTCACCGGAGCTTAAGCAAACACTGTGACAAAGTACTGTACATGGATATATCTGTTTGCTTGTTACATTGTGATGTTCAATATTCCTTGTTAAAGAACTATCTATATATGGCATTTATATATGTGTGTAGTATTGCATATTAATGTACTTTAAACTCCACAGTGAGGAATGATAAAATGCTAGTGTTATCCTACTTCATTCTATTCCTCATCTAATTGTGCAGGGTATTTTATTATTCTATTTATTTGACCAAACTATCTTCAGTATTTTAACCCTGACATTGTACAAATTAGCAGGAGAGGGATGTGTTTGTGATACAGAGTCACTTCATTCTTTTGGAAGCAAAACCACAAAACTACAGAGGAAACCCTTGATTGGTAGATAATAATCTAATTCGGAATGGACCTCTGCAAATTAGGGAGTATTCATAAAGTGCAGTGGGGGAGAGGAAGACTCTAATAGAAAATATCCCCAATCAAATGTGGACAGCGTGCTGAGCAACTCTTAATTAGATGTAGCAAACTATCAAGGTTCTGTTACAGTGATATAGCATCTGATAAAGATTCTGCTTTATCCCATCACAAGATTGCCAGGTTCTTCAACATTTGAAACCAGTCCTGTAAAAAGGATACCGGTTTGATTACTTAAGTGGAATCACCTTCCTACAGTGTGACCTTTATCTTTCATCTTGGTCAGAAGTCCCCTTTGAAACTCACAATTCTTATTGCATGGATCACCAATCTCCCACAGCTATAAACGAGTGTGCACTATAGAGACATTGAAGACCTGAAATGCTTTTCTTTCTGTAACTGTGCCTCAGTGGGTCACAACTGAGAATATCAAATTCAGGACAAACTGCTAAGAAATAGGGCAGACACATCCCAAAACTGGTGTTTATTCTCCCATAAGAGAACCAGCAACAAAAGTAAACTTCTGTTTCACCACACTGGCTAACAAGAAGTCAGAACAACAGTTTCCTTAGGCATTCCAGTCCTCGTATCACAATAAAAAGACACTAGACTTTAAGACGAATGGTTCTTTATAACCAACTTCATCAAATGAAAGGTTCTTCTGATCTCAAAGGATCAGCCACACACCCAGGTCAATATATAACTCAGATCTTATCCAATAATCACGCTGTTGCCAGTCCTTTAGTATCTAAAATCTAAACGTTTATTAAGAAAAAGAAAAAGAAAGAAAGATGAAAGTTAAAATTGGTTAAAGGAATCAAATACATACAAGAATTGCAAAGTTCTTGAATCAGACTTTTAGCAGTGATAGAATAAACTGGTTGTTTAAGTCAAGTCTCTGGTTGCTTCCAAATCATTGGAAGGTCCTCGATCCCTTGGTTAGAATGCTCCCATTAGTATAAATCCATAGTCCAGAGGTTTGAGCAAGAAAGAGGCTGGTTGAACAGGAAAGAGGCAAAATGGAGATGTTTCCAGTGCCTTTTATAGCTTCTGCCATGAGGAGGGAAACCCATTGTTTCAAACAAAGACCTCAGCACAGCTAGTGGAAGATCACAGGGAACAAGATGGTGTTCGGCGTCACATGGGCAAGTCACATGTCCATTCCTGATTTCACTTAGTCACAGTAGAAGTCATTACCTATACCCCAAACAACACATTTTTCATAGGAAAGTCCATTCAGTATACCTACTGAGTCTCGGGAAGTGGGCGGGTGGAAGCTCGCCCACTGCTAAAGGATCCCCCCCCCCCCAGCCTAAGGGGAGGATCCACAGGACCTGAAACCCAACTGATTTTGGGGGACAACTAATGAAATAACAGGGACAGGAGTGCGGTCAGAGGGTCAAAAGAAGGGAACCTGACAGGGACACTGAGCAGAGAACCCCGGCCAGCACCCACTGATCCTCAAAGGAATCAAGGGAGCCAGTGGACACCGCCCAGAGGAACCCTGCCCGGATATGTGAATGGACAGAGGATCGGAAACAGGCCCCACAGTCACAAGAGTCTCCATCGGCCAACCTCCTCTCCCTGGTTTTATAGATGGCGGTTTTAGCCAGGGCCAGGAGGAGGTTGACCAGGAGGTCCCATGACTTTGTGGGGCCACGGATAGGGAGTGCATAGAGAAGGAGGTGAGGGGAAAAGTCCAGCCAGAAACGTAACAGAATATTCGTGAGGAGCCGGTATAGGGGCTGCAACCTGGCACACTCCAAATAAACGTGTGCCAGGGTCTCCCTCACGCCGCGGAAGGGGCAGGTGCCTGGGAGAGGGGAAAACCGTGCCAAATACACACCCGTGCTCACGGCCCCATGAAGGAGCCGCCAGCTGATATCCCCGGCGGGTCTCGGGACCAGGGTGTAGGATAGGCTGGCCCACCGGGGCTTCTCACACTCTAGAGATTTGGTTGCAACCCAACCAAAACTGACAGGTCCCAACTACAAGGGGTGGGTTCAGGTCAGGTCACATATGAAAACAACCTGACATGCTTGGGTTGGGTTCAGACTGACTGTAGTTTAGTCAGGTTCAGGTTGGGCTTGAAGATAAACCCTGAGCAGACCTCTAGCTCAATCCAGCACATTTCAAAGTCAATAGAAATAGACCCACTGACTTCAATGAGGGTTGGATTGTGCCCAATCACTTTGCCCATCGTTAAACCTGAAGTAATATGGCCCCAGATAGCCTTGCCGTCACTTCCCAAGATCTTAGATCAGCATATCTAGAGAACAAAATAAATTAGCAGAACATGAAACAAGATGGAATGTTTTGAAAAATGCTAGATTTCTTTTTTGTTGTTGCATTTGAACGTTAATATTGATCTAAACCTATTTGTAAATTTTAACCATAGTATTGATGTACTTTTTATGTACAGTCTTTAATGTAACCAAGGGTAAAAGTAAGTGAAGCCTCATTTTGCTAGGAAATGAGTCACTTTAATATATTCTTCAAGGACTGATTTCAATAAGATCAAAACCAACAAACTTACATATGTTTGAAGTTAAAATTATCACTACCATGCCCTGCATCCTCTGAGCAATGTGTGCATAAAATAATTATTCATGAGAGTTAGTTCTGTGTTCTGAAAAAAATTTATGCTGCTGTGGTGAGACTTCTATTATGTTCTATTGTGCACAATTCACTCTCACAGTGATAATTGTTACCAGATTTGCTCATTACTTTGGGGTATGCTCGATCATACACACACACCGTCTGAGGACTGGGTTAATCAGCACTCCCAAGCTGACCCCTTATATGTCCCTGGACTCAGCAGACTGGGTCAAGCAGCATTTACAAGCTGTCACTCTCATAGGCCCTTGGATTGAGCTGGCTAGGTCGAGCAGCACCTCCAAGCTGTCACCCTCATATGCCATGGGCACTGCAGTGGAATAGAATACCCCTGAGCAGGCTGGGTCGAGTAGCACTTTCAATCTGCCACCCTTATATGCCCCAGGTTCAGCACGTCTCTATCCCCACAATGTTACAATTGTTCTGGTAGTAACCTACTTCATGCGCAAACCCCAAAGGATTTTTGGGTGCTGCAGGGATCTTTAACTTAGGCCCGAGGAGCGTTGCTGCAGAGTGAATGAGGAAGCCAAAAAAACATCGATGAGGGGGAGAGAGAGCGAGAGCGAGAGAAGCAACCAGCTTAACCATGAAAGTTATTTATTGCCAGGTAATAACCATAGGGGAGCCAAACAAACAAAACCGATAATATTAAATTTAACTTAAATTTAATTATAAAAGTCAGGTTTAGAAAACTATAACTGATCACACAAGTCAGGGTCAGAAGGCTATACCGAGAGAGAGAGAGAGAGAAAGAGAGAGAGAGAGAGCTGGGTTTTCACCACTCCATGAAGCTTGAATCGATTGTGGGTCCCAGGTGGTGGTGATAGCTGAGGGTCCGGAGTGCTGGAGACAGGCAGAGCCCCAGCATGATCTGTCAGGAGAAGATGAAGTCCCAATGGAACTGATGAAGATTTTGGATCCAGGCATCAGAACACTTACTTGAGCATGGGTAGGTGTTTTTGTAGGGAAACAACAATGGTTCAGGGGAGAACACTAGGTTTGTTTATGGTTAAACTGATGGTTTAAGGGAGTATACCAAAGTTGTTTTGTTCAGACTAGACAATAGGAACTGATCATTTCTGGCTATGGGAGGTGTTCCTTGTAGGGAGCTCACAATGCAATTAGGGAGCTTCACTATTTGGATATCAATAAAGGATTTATTACTAGAATTGGTCTGATAACTACTGAGCTGAATGTGTGCAGGTGTGGGTTCATTAACATCTGGAGCAGAGATCCCCCATCATGCAGTGCTTTCCTGCTTTTCTGGTTCCAGAGTTCCATACAGTTCTTGCCTTGGAATCTCTGTTCTTCATTCTTTGTGCTAATGGAGATGCCTCCCTGACCCATCTTCGATGCAAATGAGGCTAGGGGAGTTTCCTTAATCCTGTCACCCTTGTCCCAGGGGTTTAGGTGTGTCTCCCACGGCCTTTTCATTGTTTTTTGTAAGTCTTTCTTCTGACTGGGTTTAGTTCAAGCAGAGTCTGGGGGTGGGGGAGGAGGCCTCTCATGAGTAAGACAGGCTGGGTACTGTGCCCTGGTTCCCCAAGAACACAGAGCTGACAGGTAACATAATTTCTTAGACTGATCCTTACAGCCATAGGTGACATTTTCCCTAGGTGCTGCTCTCTTTTTTCTTAAGCTGACAGGGCATTTTATGTTTTCTTTTTTCCCTTAAAAGTAAACACAGTGTCAGTCAACACTGACATTCAGCAACAAAAGCAGCAGAAACCCCATCCACCTTCTGGAATAACATTGCGTTATTATGAGTATTTTGGTGATTTCTGACAACCTTTGTTTCCACTGGAATTGTAGGGAAAAATACTACACAAAATGTGCCTGAACTGCAAGTGGGTAGAAAATTAAATTAATACATCTTTTATTCTGCATATTTAAACCCTTTTTTCTGTTCACAAATGACCTGCAAACAACTAATGATTTTTATTTTTGTTTGATTTCTCATGTATAATGGTTGGATGCACTTTTTTTTTTAAGCAAATAGCATGTTATGGATTGTTCATAGAATCATAGAATTATAGAAACGTAGGACTGGAAGGAACCTTGAGAGGTCATCTAGATCAAACCACCTCACTGAGGCAAGACCAAGTATAGCACAACCATCCCTAACAGGTGTTTATCTAACCTGTTCTTAAAAACCTCCAGTGATGGGGATTCCACGACCCAACCTTGAAAGCCTATTCCAGTTCTTAACTGTCCTCACAGTTAGAGATCTTCTTAATTATCTAACCTAAATTTCCTTTGCTGCAGATTAAACAGATCACTTCTTGTTTACCTCCAGTGACTATAGAAAACAACTGATCACCACCAACTTTATAACAGCCCTTAATGTATTTGAAGACTGGGTATGTTTAATCCTGAGAAAAGAAGAATGATGGGGAACCTGACAACAGGTTTTTTTTTAACCTATCCTCATTGGTCTGGTGTTCAAAGCCTTCTATCATTTTCATTGCTCTCCTCTGGACTCTCTCTCCTATTTGTCTACATCTTTCTTAAAGCATGGAGCCCAAAACTGGACACAGTACTCCAGCTGAGGCCTCACCAGGGCCAAGTAGAGCAAAACAATTACCTCCTATGTCTTATATATAAAACTGTCCTGTTAATACAGCCCAGAATCATATTAGCATTTTTCACAACTGTATCATTAAATAGGCTCATATTCAATTTGTGAGCCACTGTGGGCCCCACATCATTTTCTGCAGTACTGCTGCCTAGCCGGTTATTCCTCATTTTGTATTTGTGCATTTGATTTTTCCTTCCTAAGTGCAGTACTTTGCACTTGTCTTTATTGAATTTGATCTAATTGATTTCAGACCAATTCTCCAATTTGTCAAGCTCATTTTGAATTCTAATTCTGTCCTCTAAAATGTCCACACCCTTTCCCAGCTTAGTGTAATTTGCAAATTTTATAAGCATACTTTCCACTCAATTATCTAAGTCATTAGAATGTTGGATAGTACTGGACACAGGACAGCCCCTGTGGGACCACACTAGATACACCCTCCCAGTATGACAGCAAGCAATTGATAACTACTCTGAGTATGGTCTTTCAACCAACTGTGCCCCCACCTAACAGTAATTTTATCTAGAACACATTTTGCTAGTTTGCTTATGAGAATGTCATGTGGGACAGTGTCAAAAGCTTTACTGAAAATCAAGATAAATCATGTCTACTGCTTTCCCCTAGGCCAGTTACCCTATCAAAGAAGGAAATAAGGTTAGTTTGGCATGATTTGTCATTGACAAATCCATGTTGGCTATTACTTATCACGTATTAATTGAGGTGTAGACTTCCAGGCTTGGGTTCTGGCCCAAGTGCTTGGACCCTCCCACCTTGCTGAACCTGAATGTCTACACTGCAAATAAGCCAAGCCTCACAAGCCTGAGTCAGCTGGCAAGGGGCCAGACATGGGTTTTTAATTGTAGTATAGACATGCCCTTGTAGACATAGGGTAGGGGACTAGATGGACCCTGGTCTGAAATGGTATGCCACGTTCCAGCTTTCTTCTTTTGACCCATGCATGCAACAGGACAAACTGATGTCTGGCATAACTCCACTGGAGTCAATGGAATTATGTCAGACATAAATTTGACCCAGTATATACTGGACAGCACTGTGCTTGCAGAATCAAGAACCTCATGAGTGAAAGTGAGGAACCGGTTGAATGCCCCTCAATGAAGCAAATCTAGACTGTTGCTCTAAACTTTGTGAATTCGTTTAAGCAAACCTCAGTTGCTGGCATATCTCAGTTTATTGGAATGAGAGAGGAAGGTTTTATTACTCTTGACTCCAGTTAAGGGAATGTACAATGATATTTGTTAAATTAGTTGAATGTGTTTGGACAGCTAATATCTCAAAAAGTCTATTATCTGTATTGAGTACAACACTATAGAATGCGATCAAATTAATTATATTCTTCATAGCTAAACAATGATTGCCTCATTTAGAAATAGAATTACCTATCACTGAGGTTTTCAGCTGAAAGGTTATTTTAAGTACGGTATAGCAACTTGCTTTTGCCAATCTTAGTTTAAATCCCTTGCTTCTTTCTTCTCCTTGTAAATGTTTGAAATTTGAGACAACTGATTGTTTTAATATCAAAGTTTTATTCCATGTATTAAGTGTCATAATACACAAAGGACAGTTTGACACTAAAAGAACAGGAAGACTAATAAGACAAGAGACTATCGACTGACAGCCTCTTACAGAATACTCAGGAACATAATGGGATTTGTGAGCAACATCCTCCTCCTCAAGGTTTAAAAGCAGAACAAATTAATATTCAGGAACAAAAATAATAACCCAGCTCCCCAATGGGTCATTCAAGGAGAGGCAAGTAGTAAAATGAAAATCCTTCAAGGTCTTCGCCAAGCTTGCAAAGCATTTGAGATACAGGTCACACGGATAGTACAGAAACAGGAATACTGGTCCATCAGAGATGCATTGGACCTGCAAATGGATGGCCCAGATTTACAGTTGGAGATGGTATAAACCAGGTGAGTAGTTACTGAAAGTCACTTTGGAAGGCTGTTTTACAGCATGAGTAATTAGCTTGAGTCTAGCTTCTACTGGATAGTTATTCAAGTGACAACTTGCAATGCTGGCACCCTGTTAGTGAGTTGAAGCTATAAACATGCAATATACATACACTAGCCCCCACAGAGGCAAACTCTCCAGATCAGAGTTGAGACATATTGGAGAAAAGTGGAAAATATATATGTGGCACACTGTACCTCAAAACAGCACCCTGGAACCCCCACATTCACCACTGTCATATAAATATGATATGTTTGGTTCAAAGTATGCCGTGTGAGGTATAATTTTAAAAGTCTTGATCTGTTGAACAATAATATCCTCTTGGATTGTATGTGCTATCATTGTATGTGAAGGTATGAAGTTTTACTATGTGTGTGTTACTGAAATATGTTGTGAGGTTGGGAACAACCACAACAAGCCTTTCAGATACAACTGTGGAGTAGCCAGATGCACGGATGGCCCATTAAAGGGAATCCACTTTCCCAACAGCCATCCCAGAAGACTTCTGGGAGAGCACGTAGACAATTAAAAATGCTTGACCAATGGGGGTAGATCCCCATGTCACAAGCATACATCTTTCCACCAAGCTGGAAGAAACTATTAAAAAAAGAGGAAGTAACATCATGGCTTCGCTTCACTCCCCCCACAACTCATCACTTGGAAACATGTCTGGAGGACAAAGACTTTGAACTGGGGAGGGTGGCCCCAGGCTGTAGAAGAGTTCCAGCCTTGTACTGAAGATCTGTGATCTATCAGGGTGAGACACTGCTTGATTCAAATCCTGTTTAGTTTATAGAACTCAAATTGCAAATTTATTGTTATTTCTTAGGTAACCAACTTTGATCTCTACACTCACTACTTATAATCACTTAAAATCTATCTTTCTGTAGTTAATAAATCTGTTTCATATTTTACCTAAAACAGTGCGTTTTGGTTGAAGTGCTTGGGAAATCTCATCTCAGGTTACAAAGGCTAGTGTGTCTCCTCTCCACATCGAGGGAGGGGTGAACTGGGTAATAAACTTACACTGGTCAGGCTTCTGACCAGAGCAAGATGGTATAATTGTGGGGGTGCAAGGCTGGGAAGCTGGGGGGAATTGGCTGAAGCGTCTCTATTGTTGGTTCATGAATGGCCGGGAGAAGCATTCATGTAACTCAGTTGGGTGTGTCCCTGCCTGTGGATGTCTGTGTAAGTGCAGTACCTGCCAGAGGTTTGCAGCTTGTCACAGCATCACAGTGTGAGAGGGATACCCCAGGTTGGTGGGACAGAGTTCTCAGTGGTCCCACAGTTCAGGTTGCACCCCGGGAACCCCATCATTGATACTTGTATGGTTGTAAAACATACATATATATCCCAACTATATTAAAGCACAAATGGGGGGGAAAGCATTGATATGCCCAAACCCTTAGAAATATAGCAAAAACAGAGGGGAAATGGCCAGATTATACCATAATCTGAGTATAAAGGGTTATATAGAGCAATGTGTACAATAGAGTATGCACTGTACCATTAAAAGAATCCTATGGCCATTAGATAATCAGAATCCATATTGGATAAAGTTCATGGAAAGGATTAAACTTCTGCCAAAAATTAGGTTTTCAGTCAAATAAAGCATGTCCTCAAGAATTTATGACTTCCTACTCTGTGTATTATTACATTACATGAAAATAAATTAGTTTTTAAAGGAGACTTGTGATCTCTCAGCAATCTGTCACTCCACTCAGATGCCAGCCAGATACTTATAACTACCAGTTACTTTAAGCTGTAAACCTACTCACTGACTTTTTGACTACTGTAGCTACTCACAGCTTCTCTGATTGATAAGACATTTGATTTATACTAGACAGCACGGCTGTTTTCTGTGTGTCATCTCAGCTGCTATACTGACTTACACATAGTATTGGTTTGATTAGCCACTTTCCCAAAGATTTACTGTCACTTAGCACTCATTCTTCCTCCAGATTTTTTGCTAAATCTCATGCTTACTCTATGCTACTCAACTACTTGAAGAAAAACAGAGAGAGCTTTGTTTATATGTGAACTGTGTTTTGAAGAATATTTCTATGTACTGTAAAAAACCTATTTAAACTCAAAGGGGAGATTGTGGGCACGTATTTGCAATTGCTCATCCATAAATTGTGCAACCTACACTCCTAAGAGTGTAGCACTGCACTGCCCCCTCTGGTGGAATGTGGCATAGAAAATACACTCTAGGACTAACTTTTGTTCTTTCTTGGGAATATTACAATGTTTCTGTACTACAAGCCTTTCTCATAGCATCTGGTTCAATGTCACTTATAAGAGGAAGGTAAAGGACTGTTTAAAAAGGACAGTTACTTCAAACTTCTTGAAATGAGAATCTGCTCTTTCTTACCTCTTAAAGGGAAAGGGAATGTTTCTTTATTCCTCTCATATAAATAGAAATATGTGTTAGGAGCTTATTTTTCATTTGGTTCACAGTTGCTCTTATTAATATTTTTAACAAAGACTACAAATTATTATTATTTATTCATATAGTGGATATATTGTGGTAGCACATAGGAGCCCTCACAGTGGACAAAAAGGTGGTCCCTGCTTCATAGAACTTATGATCTAAACACATGTAAATGAAATAAAAATGAATAAATTACCTACCCACAGGATTTAATTAAAAAAAGTCATCCACTATTTATCATGATTTAAAAAAAACCCTCTAATTTCTCCTTCTTAATGTTTCAGAAACACATTTGACCTGAATTAGTTCATTTTTTTATTTCTCATTGTTTCACAAAAATGTATTATAGCCCAAAAGATGCTGACACACTTTTTTTCTTAGGATGGTGCAGCATATATGGGCTGCAGTGGATAGAGAATATCAAAGCTAGCATTAAAGAATGTCTGGTACAGAATTATTTACTGGAGGGGGCAAAGAAAGAAAACAAAAAGAAAAGAAAGAAAATAATTGAAAACACAGTGTTAGTGATTGATACCTGATTCTATTTTTCTGAACACCCCAAATACTGCATGACATTGAGCAACTGAACTAACATACAGTAAGTCCATACCAAGCTCTTGGGGATTTCTCCAGTTCTATAATACTAGTTAACATTTATTTTTTTAGTTGTAAGCGTTAGAATGTACCTTAAGTTCCTCAGGGCATGGCCTGTCTTTTCTTATGTCTCTTACAGCAAGGATTCAAGCCACAGCTGGTAGGCTGCTGTGTGCTCCAGGACAGATAAAGTGACCTAACCCCCTATTTTTATGATAGCAGATGAATTATATATTTTAAGTTCAGTGGAAGCTAAGTGCCCTGGCCTTGTGGCTGTAACATATATAATCACTGGGGCATGGAGTTTTAGTATCACAGTTTTGGTCATATGGTTTAATTATGTTTTAGATCTATAGTATGAGGAAGAATCTTTACAGTCAGTATTATAAGTAAGTAACAGAGATGCCTGTTGCAGCCCTAACAATGTACAGGTTTCTCATTAAAAGCCATTGAAAAAGAAAGCAAACAATTGCAATAATGCCCCTACCTGCGACTCATCCTCTTTGAGTCCTGGGAGCACTGTGAAGGTACAGGAATAGTAAAGACTAGTAATGACAAAGAAAAAGATCTTAAATGTTCACAAGCTCCACAGTTACAGATTATATGAACTGAATTTGGACTGAATACTTGCTTAAAGTAACACAAGAGGGTATTTTATACGGAACTTCACAAAGGGAAGTAAAGTCAATTAATCTTTGATCAAGATACAAAAGCTGAAGAGTAGAAAATGGAATACGCTAAGGATTGTAGCTAGTGTAGGGCCATTTGTTCTGCTGTAATGCACATACAAGCCTAGGAAAATGGTCAAGATGTTGGGTTGTATAGAGTGAGTGGAAATTTTTTTTCACAGCTGCCTGTCACTTCTATGCAACAAAAGATTTAAGGCAGATATTCATATATGACAACTCCTTTGGTTAATCAAGATACCAAAACTTGGATTTATTCATCAAGGGGCACAATTGGGTGAATGTCTTGATTATCTTTTGTGTGAGATTCATTTGACTATTATTTGGTCTCCCCTCTGCCCTGCCTTTAAAAGGTAAATCCCCTCCACCCAATAGACACACACACTTTGGCTGCTACAGATATGGAAGGTGCTCCTGGAAAAGTTCAGTACAACTGAGTTTCCTTGGTGAAAAAGTAGTTTGAGCTCAGTGATGCCATTTACAGATTGCTGCTACAATGAGGCTAAACTGCATGAAGCTCAATTCAGACAAGAATAAAGTAGCAGGGGAAAACAAATGGAAGTGTTGTCAAGGAATACATCTGATACCTCTACTGCTTTCAGACACCTTCTCCCCCATCTCCCTCTCCTCCTTTGACTCCATGGTGTCAGTCTTCATCTCCACTCTCTTCTCCACACTTGAGTCTTCTGCTCCCCTTTCTCACTGCTCTACCTGACTGTTCACCAATCATAAGCTCTGATTTATCTCACACATCATCACATTCTTGCAGCTGAACAATTCCAGGATTGTGAGACTTCTTATGCTATACATTTTGAGCCAGAGCTTCAGTTGAAAGTCTATGGAGCTGTGCCAATTTACCCTAACTGAGGATCTGGCCATTGTTCTTTTCCCCTTCAACTCCACCATCTTCTTTGCTAAACCACTCTCTCTCTCTCCTCTCCACCCTTAATAGATTCCTGTGAATATAATTTCCTTCCTCTCTTCTTTTCCAGCCAAACATATATTTAGTATGGTCTCCATAGTGGTTTCTCCATGAGTTGACTTCTGCTACCTCGATATTTATTCATGCACCATTGATAGTGTTTTTTACACTGTACAAAATACAGAAGAGGACCCAATCTCTGCCAATTACTGCTAAAAGTAGTCAGCTTTTGGATATTGTCAAGATTTTTGTTTTCAGTGAATTCAAGATTTAAAGTATTGCCTTGTTACATATATCAGGGATACTTAATATTTCTGTGGAATCGGAACAAAACCTGAATATGTAAATTCCAACTACTTTATATTCCTTCCATTTTTTGCTTTACCCTTTCTCTGTGTTTCTTTAATCGTCTTTTCAATGCAGATTTCCTTTCCCATTGTGATCACTCTCTTCAGGAATTAACATTCCTATTCTCAATGGTTTTGTACAATCAAAACCTACCTATTCAAAAAGCATGTGCAATCTACAGGGAGGAATTATTAAAAGTGCTTTGCAGATTTGTTTTATTGCCTGGTACAGAGTAAGAACTGAGGACTTTCAAGCTGAACAGCTGAATCAAGATCAGATTTTACGATCCTTTGAAATAGGTTTGAACTCTTCAGGTCCGGATACTTCACTATTTTTTGTGTTTACAAAATGTATTCCAAAAAGCTGTATTTTGAATGTTTAACAGGGTCAGATCTGCAACTGGTGTAAATAAGAGTGCCCCCATTGACTTCAATTAAGTTACATTGATTTACATCAGCTGAGTATCTGGCCCTTAGTGTAACTATAGAATTAAAATAAGACTATAATGTAGTTTAACACAACTTGTTTAAAGCTCAAGATATCCCAAAGCACATCAAAGTGTCTCAAGTGACTATGGGCAATAGGTAAATTTGGCTGCAATTATGATTTCAGCAACATCACATACCCTGCTTTTAGTATTAAAACTTGTTTCATTGAAGGCTAAGAAAAAAGGAGGCAGAAAGGACATCAGTTTAAATGTCTCTGTGACGGGTTGGATCACAGAAACCCCCTTGGGAGGTGCCACCTGATGTGCTAAGACTACCCCTGCTTCTGTTTTCCCTGCCAGCTCAGGACTCCAGCACCCTGTCTTGCAGAGTCAGACACTCCTGTCTGGCTCCAACACAGACCAAGGGTCTGAATCACTTGTCCCAAAGCTGCCAGTTTACCCAAAAACAGCTCACAGGAGTGTGCTTGTCTTTAGCACTCAGATGCCCAACTCCCAATGGGGTCTAAACCCAGATAAATCCGTTTTACCCTGCATAAAGCTTATGCAGGGCAAACTCATAAATTGTTCGCCCTCTATAACACTGATAGAGAGATATGCACAGTTGTTTGCTCCCCCAGGTATTAATACATACTCTGAGTAAATTACTAAATAAAAAGTGATTTTATTAAATACAGACAGTAGGATTTAAGTGGTTCAAAGTAGTAACAGGCAGAACAAAGTAAGTCACCAAGCAAAGTAAAATAAAACGCGCAAATCTATGTCTAATCAAACTAAATACAGATGATTTCCTCACCAGTTCCAGAGCACTCCCTTTTACAGGCTAATCTCCTTTTAGCCTGGGTCCAGCAATCACTCACACCCCCTGTAGTTACTGTCCTTTGTTTTAGTCTCCTTCAAGTATCCTCGGGGGGTGGAGAGGTTCCTTCTTTAGCCAGCTGAAGACAAAATGGAGGAGCCTCCCCCAGTTTTAAATAGACTCTCTCTTGTGGGTGGAGACCTCCCTCCTCCCTCCTATGCAAAGTCCAGCTCCAAGATGGAGTTCTGGAGTCACCTGGGCAAGTCACATGTCCCTGCATGACTCAGTCTTTACAGGCTGAAGCCATTGTCCACCTGGTATCTTGCATGTCTCCAGGAAGACTTCTTATGTGGATTGGA
>NW_020664561.1:17986088-17999230 GCF_002925995.2 Terrapene triunguis | reverse complement strand
ATTCTTAACCTCAAGTAGAAAATGACATATATATGTACAAATAGGATAAATAGATATAGTAGACCATAACCTTTACGGAGATAAGTTACCTGGCACAGGCAGCACAAAACATATTCCAGTTATGTCATACATACATTTATAAACACCCCCTCCCCATAAAGCCTTATGGGGTACACTGTCACAGTCTCATATGAAGGACAGCAGCAAATCTTTTGTACTCTACTACATTGTCACCCCTGGGCATATAGTCAGGTCCTGGAGGAAAATTTGAACCTTCTGATGAAGAAGTGTGAGTCTGACTAATATTATGGGTTAATCAGACCATGTTGTATGCAATAATTGCTACGAGATCTAAAGTGATGAAGTTCAAGTCTTTTGCAAAGTCACTACTGCTCTGAACCCATTATTCAGGCATAACAAAGACTGATTCAAAGGTTTCTTTACTCTTGCTTCTAGCCTTTATGGTACTGGTTCTTCTCTGGTACAGAAAATATAAAATGTATAATTAGTAATAATAGCAGCTATTTTTAGAATGAATGTACATGATTTACCCTGATGAAAGGTAATTAACATTGTTTAGCCCGTTTCACCAAAGTTAACTGTGAAAACATACTGTAACACTACACAGTGCTAGGGTTTCTAAAGTTAAGATACTTAGCTAATACCAGACTAAGTAGTGGCTTTCCAAAGGACACCATCAACTTGATTTTTTTTTAAGTGACTAAGTGGGAAAAAAAATAGTTTCCATTATAGTACCCCAGCTGAGATCAGGGCCTGATCATTCTATGTGCAAACACATAAGAGACAGTCCCTGTCCCAAATAGCTGAAGTAGAAAAAATAAATAAAGCCTGGGAGGCGAACAGAGAGGTGAAGAAATCGAGATCTTAATTCAGGTAAGTGGCAGAGCTGGGCTTTGAATCCAGGTCTCCTGACTCATACTTCACTAATTTATGCTCTTGACCACACTGTGTTTCCATTTTAAATAATATGTCCCAAATCTTTTTTAATGTTTTTAAATAACAGGCTTATAAATGTATAGAAAAGGTAAACATGTTCAGAAAATATCAAAGTACAAATGCAAAGGACAGGGTGTAGTATCTGAGCTGAAGAAGTTGTAGTCTATAGCACATCAATTTATAAATGTTTCCTAGCAAAGAACAAGCAAGTGATTACAATTAATTTCTACTAAAAAAAAAAAAAAAGACGCATTGACTTCATTGAGGTTCTACTTTACACCGTCAAGACATGTTTCCCGTGCTTGCCTTATTTTCCTATGGGTATCTGCTAAATTCAGCCACCATGCTGCTATGGAAGTATATCAAGTAGCTCACAATTTCTTCATTTTGAGTCAAGTACATCAAGTACCTTTTTTACACACTAACTTAGCAGGCAAATTGGAGAATGTTTAAGTAAGTGATGTTAATAGAGTCCCAATGGTACTTATATCACATATTAACATATCAAACACAATTTAACATTCAAAATATCCTCCGTCTGACAGTTTGGAAATTATGTCCTAATTGTTAAGGTACAAGCCCATTCAATAGACAGTCTGTTTTAATGTAAAAAGAATGGCAATGTATCACAAATATGGTGATACAAAATAGCCATACTTTCATAGTTACCATTTGGAAAAAAAAAATTTCAGAGATATATTTTTCCAAATATGCCAAAGACTTAGACAAGGCCTTCTATATATATCCCAACTGCTGTTGCCTTCAGGTAGGGGGAAATAAAAAGTTTAGGCTTAGGTGCTAGAAGAGAAGAATACAGTACTGGAAAGGACACTCACATTGAAAGGTTAAGGGAAAGCAATGGGTTTTGATCTTGAAATAGATGAAGCAGGCCACTGGATCCATGGGAAGAGAGATGCTGTTCTAAGCATAAAAGGTGGCTTGCTGACATGCATGAAACAAGGGCAGAAAAAGAAAGGACATGGCCTGATTCTTCTCTGCCTTACACCTGATGTGGTCATTTATAGCTGGATATAAACGTCTGTGGCTCTGATTTTCTTGCATTTATAGATTTGCACAGATGTAAATGGCTACACACAAAAAATGCAGTGTAATTGGGTCAACAGCAAACACCAGAAGGAGAAAATTGGCAGTGCATATGGTAAGGGGGAATGAGGATGTAACTGAAATATAGATGGATGGAGTTGCATTAAGGTGGTGAGAGGAGAAAGTGTATGAATTTAATGCAGAAACAAGATGGCAGTGTAGGAATGCCAGACTATTGTTGCCATGGACGCTATCACACGATAGGATGATGATTTTAACTGCAATATTTTGGATAGATTGTGATGGAGAGAACTGTGATGCCAAAGAGTAGGGGGATAGGTAGTAGGATAAGGGATGATCCAAGCCCAAGGTTTTAGAAGTAGAAACAAGCACTAGGTGACTACCCAGTCAGTCATAGTTACTGCACATCCTGGACATGTTTAGTATTGAATGATGGTCCTCTAATAAACAGTGTATAGGAGACATGTTTTACAATTCTTAGATCATGTGGCTTAGGCTCTGGGTTCTGTTCCAGGCTCTTCCACGGACTTACTACCCTCTTTGGCCCTCAGACAAATCATGTAATTTACCTATCTGTAAAATGGGTGCAACATAATAGTATTAACCTACATCAAAGGGTAACATTATCTATGAAACTTCATTATTAACATTTTTAAGTTCCATATGGTCCTTGAAAGAAATGTACTATCAAAATGCATAGCCTAATTATTGGAACTTTTAAGGTCTCCTGAAATATATTCTCTTCCTAGAATATCTATCTTTCTGACACATCACTAGGCATTGTACACAATTTGCACAATCTAATAAGAATGCAGATTAATGCTAAGCATAGAGGTGGTGTTAGCTAAGGCATTGGACTAGGAGTCTGGAGAGCTGAGTAATGTTCCCAGCCTTGCTGTGACATTAGGCAAGTCATTTATCCTCCCTGTGTCTCCAGTTCCTCTCTCACTCTTCGTCCTATCTACTCAAATATAAGCCCGTTAGGGCAGGGACCACCTCTTACTGTGTGCTTGTACATTGCCTAGCACAATGAGGACCTGATCTTGGTTGGGGCACATACACACTATTGTAATATACATAATAATAATAGTTTGCAGACGTAAATACGGAGATTTAATAGATAACCCAACAACTAGATATTCTACTTTTATTTTGTTGGAGAAAAAAACTGAGCTGAAATAAGGTCAAATGATGCAGCAACTCATTACGGCTCCAGTCTCCATGCACACCTGCTGGCTAATTGGCATTGCCATCCTGCTGTCTTGTCAACCTGCTGACTGGTGCTGCCCTCCGGTCGTCCTGTCCACCTGTTTACAATTTATCTCCAATGTACACCATTTTGAGCATCATTTAAAAATAAGCCCTGTTAAAAATATTCTCATCCTTGGCTTTTTCATTTCTAAAATCTTTGGGTTTGATCCAGAGCCCACTAAAGTGAGCAGGAGTCTTTCCATTGCGTTCAATGGTCTTTGGATAGCCCCCCTAATGATCTTTCTGCTATGGCTAATTAATCCTCTTCATTAGTTACTCCCCAGATTCCGTTCTTCTTCCTCATCTCTTCATGCCAGTGCACATTATTCTTGTCTTTTAAACGTTAATTGTTGCTGTGCATGCCCTTTCTGTAGTGCTTTAAGATTAAATCCCCCCCACCTAATGCTTCCAAGGACAGGGAATCAGAATGTGGCAGGTGCAGTGCAGGCCAATTAAAAAACAAATCTGTGCTAACTGCGGGGGGATATTCAGTAAAAATCACAAGTGACAATACCAGATGTCTGGGGAAAATTGTTATTGACCAAATATTTCCATTGCTGGCACAGCTTTGACACCTTTGGCTGTTGTAGCTTTTGTAAAAGATAAGTTCCTTGTATTTTCACCATTGGATGTTTGCACAATGACAGTCTCATGCATCTTATCTACCTACTTTAGTTCCTTTCTTCAGATTCATGGGATAACATTAGTCAGACCTGCAATTAATCAGTCATTTATTCATTTCCCCCCGAAGCATAAAAATGTCTGTTCCTCTAGATATTTCAGTTTGTTTGCTGATGGTTAGAATTCCAGGTTTATTATGATTATTTGTAACAGAGCAGCACCTAGAAGCTCCACCAAGAACAGTGTCTCATTGTGCTAAGCAACACATACTAAGAAATGGTTTCCCTGCCTAAAACAACTTACAATCAAAACAGATAAGACGAAGAAAACATACTGTATGTTACTAGTCATTCAGAAGTGTGATTGCAGCTCAGGGAGGTAAACCCACACTAGCTTTTCTTTATCTAGCATGCTAAAATAGTGTTGAAGATACAGTGGCATGAGCTTCAGTGCAGTCTAGCAATGTGAGTATGTAGCCAGGGTCCCTGGGTGGGCTTGTCTGGCCTGTGCTGAAGTCCATGCTGTGATGTCTTCACTGCTATTTTTAGAGTGCTAGCCACATTACAGCAAGCAGAGGAATGCTTATCCAAACTGCAGATCACACCTTTGCTGGAATTGTAGATATACCCAAAGAATGGGAAAGGAAAGAGAGGCACGGGGAGGTGAAAAGGTATGTCCAAGATGACACAGCAGGTATGTAGCAGAGTCTGGAATAGACTCTGGTTTCCTCATTCTAGACCAGTGCCCTACACAGTAGGCCACACTCCCGTATTGTTATTGAACATTTCTTTTTATTGAACATTTCATAACTAATTCTCTTAGATACAGATATTTAAGAGCCTGATCTGAAGCCCAGTGAAATCAGTGGGAGTCTGTTCATTGACTTCAATTGGCTTTGGATCAGGCCCTAAAGATCAGGGACAAAATTAAGGTATGTTGAGTGGTTACTGGAACTAAGCTAGACTCTACTGGGTGGGGAGGAAGAGAGAGATATTTTGGAGACACTAAAAAGGCTGTATGTATCCAAATTTCAAGAGTTTGAACTGAACTAAGCTGTTTGAGGCGTCTCATCACTAATCACATTCTGCTTTTCAGAAAGTTCAGGAATGCTGGACTTGTAAATGAGCTGTTAAATTAATGACTGTCGAATGATTTTCTTTTCAACAGTCACTGAAACATCTTTAAAAAAATCATTTTTGCTGTGACTCCCACATGATTTTTATAAGTCTTTAAACTATAGTTCATCTGTGCTTGAATCTGAGATCAGGCCTGTCCAGAGAAGGTTAGGCTCTGACAGGGGCTTGATCAAACTTCAATAATTCTGAAAAATCCCAACATCCCTAAACAGCAATATAGGCTTTGGCAAGCCAGGTTTCACTTGACTTCATTCACTCACCTTATCCTCAGAATGTATTAGACATATAGTTTGGGATTAGCAGCAAATTGTTGGGGTTTTTTTGTAGGGATTGTCAGCGAACAGATATACTGTGCATTGATGGAGGATGACCGTATATTGGAACATAGCCACTCAAGCCAGGATAGAGAGAAGTTAATTGAAGGTGATCAAAAAGTACTAACAATTGGCTTTAGCAGCTTAGAGAAAACAACTTGGAAAAAACCCTAGAAAAGCTATTCTCCACAGTATTGATCCCTGTACAATGCACAAACACAAGTCCCCAGCAGATTTCCCTTCTCTTGTTGTTAAAAGTCAGCTGTAATTTGCTGTTGACAAACAGAAGGAACAATGCATGTTCGATTTTTGGATCACACTCCATCTTTTGATGATTAATTCTTACTGGTTGCCTAAGTTTTACTGGCATCCTGGGCTTCTATGTATTGTTTTCCCATAAGTATGTAAATCAGCAGGCCAGTTTGCAAATTTTTATTCAAGAATATATTAAAAATTAAACAGATCATTTTCATACAGTACAACTAAAAAGGAAAAAAAAGCAAATTCAGTAATACAGGGCCACTGCACTGACAAGCTAGTGAAACAATAGAATAACATGGTAAACTTAACCTTTAAGGCCTTGCCCCAAAATGTCTGCTTTTGACTCTTCATATCACCTGGATTCAGCTTGGGAGATGCAACAAAAAGGTAGAAGTAAAATTGGTTGTGAATTCAGGGGCAGATCTTCAGATGGTGTATTTTGGCATAGCTCCATAGAAATCAGTCCAATGAGAGAGCATATCAAGGAAGCTATGCTGTTTTACATTAACTGAGGATCTGGCCCAGTATTCTTTATGAATTTAGTTCCTTATTTGTTTAGTGAATTGTCCATGAGCTGATCCCGATTTTCTTCAAATGTATTTGTAATTCACAAGTGTTCACCATGTGGTTTCAACAAATAATTTTCAGTCTTGTTCACAACTTGTACTCCCTGTGTCTTTGGTCACTAAGTTAGTCAAGTGGCATTTCTACTGCCTGATTGGCTGACTGAAGCATTTTAAATAGGAGAAACAATGAATGGTGAATGCGCTTCTGATATTTTCAGACAAATGAATGCCCACAGGACTGCTGCCAAGGACAGCCTTTGGCCTTGTGGAAAGGAGAAACATGATGGGTCTGTGACCTACTCATAAGGGGAGGCGATGTTACAATTAAGATTGAGCCTGGCGAAACCCCAGCTACCACACAAGAGGTGTCTGCAAGTAGAGAAAGACTACTGAAACCACTTCAGACCTACAACTTCTTGTATAGTGTTTGTTTCCGGGTCCAGTTGAAGATCCTGATCTTAATCTTAAAGATACTCAATGTGCTGGGGCCTGGCTAGCTCTGAGACCAGTTCTCCATTTGCAACACAACTGTAGCTGACGTGATGCTATCTATGCCCACAGTAAGGAGCCAGAGGCAGGGCTGTCATGGGAAATAGTCCCTGACTGTACAACTCCCAAACTGAGGAGATTAGAATGAGCTCACAGCTGACTATTTTCAGAGCTAGATAGAAACCTCACCTTTTTGTGGAAGTTTCCCTGCAATGGCAGACACTACACTAAGGACATGATCCAAGCCCATAGCAGTCCGTGTAAAGATTCCCACTGATGACAGTGGCCTTTGGATCAGGTACTGTATGTTCAAAAATACCCAACAACAAGTATTGTATATCTACTGAACCCAGGAATGATAAGTTCATATGCACTACGAACTGGACCATTAGCAAATTGTAACAGTGTATTTAGTGCCTAGATACTATAGTGATGGGTGTGCGATAAATATTTAAGATAGAAATTGGTGAAGAATCAGGGACTCCATGGTTGTCTGATTAAAATTAATTTTAAAATGATTACTGTACACTTCACATTTCCTTTTTTAATAAGTGAAAAATGTTACTGATACAAATAACGTTAAAAGTTGACAATGAAAAATAAACCTGAGAATGAAGAGCAGTAAAGGAAGAAAACCTGAAAAATACATATGCAGACAAAACATCTTTATGCTTGCAGGCACAATAGTTTCAGTGTACACTACCTTTCAGAAAGGGTAGAATACAAAATAAAAATGAGGGAACAGGAAATGCAGCATCAAGATTGTACTTCTCACGTGAGGAACTGACTCATACTTGAATAAGAAGCATAGCCTTAACTCTGCCCCAGTTGAGACACACATGCAGTATCTCATAGTTACAGGCATGAATATAATTCCACAAAATGGTCCTCAGCAAGTGCCCATAGAGTAATTGTAATGCTACATTTGAAATGTGCCTGTGATAAATTTACTTCACAATGCAGTCACTTGCAAATTAGATTCCCATACACAAATTCAAAATATCAAACTTGAAATACAGTCATTGTGGGCACAGGGGAAACTACTCTCAAGGACAATGTGCTACTGTTGCTTTTTCATGAATTAGAAGGTAAAAGACATTATGAATTTTGAGATTCCCAATTCGGCAAGGCACTTACAGATGAGTGTAACTTTCAGCAACTCAGTGGAACTACTCACAAGCTTAAATTAGGCACATGCTTAAGTGTTTTATTAAAATCAAATCAAAAGCACAATTATTAAAGTCATCGTCATAGTAAAGCCATCTCCCATTCTGATTTGCAAGCATTATACGCTGACTGCCTAGGTGTAAATGATGACATAAGTGACAAGGCAGTGGGGCATCAGGCTGATAGCATTTTCTTTCAGCAACTGTTAGCCAAACTCTGTGTCCAAGTTTCCAACAGGACTCAGGGTTGATGTCGTTGCCCTTAACTGTGTGTCCAGCCTTAATTACAGACCTAAATGTTTCTGTTTAAGAATTGAGTTTTTTAATTTAGTAGTAATGAGTTTGGAAAATAGCCAATGCATTTCTCTCCTAAAACAGATTAGACTCAAAGACGCTTTCAGATTGTAAAAGCCATAAAATTGCTATAAATCTTAAAAATGGTAAGTATTCAGTTCCTAAAGGGAGAATGTAACATGCTTTTTTTCTTTTTTTTTTTCCTGTGGCTCAACAGTTAATTTGGGATCTATAAATATATTAAATTTTCAAAGAATAGATTTTTTCAAATGAACTGTTTCATTTCTTAGAGCCTCATAAAAAGCAAATAAGTCACAAGTGACATGATAGCACTTGAAAGGTTTTTAAATATACTAAAGATAAGTAATCACAATCTGTATTTTTTCCTTAAACCATTGAGTGATTTCTCAGAAGTGAGAGATGCATAACGGGCCCAATCCAATGCCCTTAGAAGTTAATGGAAAGACTCTGATTCACTACAAAGGGTGTTGCATCAGGGTGGGTATGGGGAGCTTTCATGGAAAGATCCAAATGCAGCTCCATCACTTCGTCTCAACACCCTCTGCTACTCTAGTCATTATGTAACCAGTCATTATCCCTTTGGACAGACTCTGTGACCCTACATAGGGAATGAAGCACCATATGCACAGGCCAGCAAAAACTGCCATTCCTATGTTTGGAGAAGTGCAGAAGCTAATCACCCCAGAGATGCAATGCATCCCGAAGGGTCAAGAATCAAACAGGGACATTGCCTCCTCCCCCCATTCCTGAGAATGGAGCCCCAGACATGCCCTTCCCTGCAGGGGAACAATAGGAGCTGGCTGCAGCCTCAACAGATACCTGGTAGTGCATTTACCAGAATATAATCTCAGTGTTTCTTGGCAATGCCTTCTTTGTGGGCCTCCCCATTGAAGACATTACATCTGGGTCATGGAGGTAAGAATGGAGGGGAAGGAATCCACTTATGGGATGACCCAAAGTTGCTAGGAGTCTGGTTCTAGGTGACGGGTGGTAAGCAATGAAAATCAGGAATGTGTTGGCGTGAGGGTGAAATAGGGGCTGGATGTTAATGTGTGTGCGGGTATAATTTGTTGTGGGCTAAGGGGGTAATGGGTCAGGTTGGTTATGGGGCTGAGATGTAAGCAGCAAGGATCAATACAGCAGAAAAGTATTCAGAGTGGCAGATCCAACAATGTCGCCATGGCCAAGAAGGTGTTGGGGGGAGGAAATCTAGATTTAGGTTCCATAAATTCAGGTACTACTGAGACCATACCAGGCTCTGCCCCAGAAGAAATTATATCTGTAATAAACTATTGAACAGTTATCTCTGTTTGCAGGGCTATTTTATTTGCTCTTTTAGTATTTGGTTTGATTTCTATTTGTATGTGCCTATATATCATGATAATATCTGAACGGTTTGTGTAGCAATAGTGTCTAACAGTTCTGTCCTTGGCTCAGCCACTGATTGGCTTCATGACAGTGGGTCAGTCACTTAGACCAACATTTTCAAAAGTGTCCCCTAGTTTTAGTTGGCTCCATTTGTGAGTAACCACCTCAGATGCCTTAGGCCTGATGTTTAGATGTGCTGAGGAGGCATAACTATAGTTGAAGTCTTGGGGAGCACCACTGAAAATCAGGCTGTCAAAAGCCGAGCACACAAACAATGAGGCTCATAAAGTTATTGGACGTTTCTGAAAACTGAGGCCATAATCGCTCTCTGCTCGCTCTAGTTTTCTTAGCTGTGCAATGGGGGACAATATTTATTTACTTACCTCACAGTGTCAGTGGGGGCTGAGGCTGGGAATTTTAAAGGATCTTAGGGAGTTTGTTGCCCAGCTCCCACTGAATTTCAATGGGATTTGAGTACCATGCTCCCTTGGGCTCCTTTGCAAACCCCAGACCCAATGTGTTTAAAGCACTCTGAGATGCTCAAATAACAGATGCTGTATAATTGCAAGGATTTATCAGCAGCAAGGTGATATCATTAGTACTTTGATAGGGGAAGGGAAATCCTTTACAAATACAAACATTGTTAGTTCATTCTCTATTGTGAATTTGTGCATTTGGGGATGAAGGTAGCTTTTGTTTTGCCCTTGCCCTGTTTTTTCCCTTTCCATTTTCCCCAGCATCCCAACAAGTCTGTTTCCCATGTCATACTCCAAAAAATTCCACTGTCCTTTGTCTGGCTAGTAAAAGGTTGCCCTTGTATAGACTGGCTGGTACTCCCAACACCCAGGCAATATGCCATATTCAAAATAAGCTCAGCCTCCAAAGACATGTTATCTGAAAGCCGTATTCTTTCCCCAAATCTGGTCTCATAGTTATCAATATTATAAAACAGCTGCTAAGCCACTGGGCTACCTCCGCAGAGAATTTTTTTGAATAAACATGCCATGTGATTCATAGTTTTTAATACCAGGTTCGCTTGACAGAACATTGCTGGGATAATTCATCATTTCTTTCCTTACTTATGCATTCTTATTAGCACATCCTGACTGTATGGATCATTATTAATAAATTAGAGATTAACTGTAAAAGATTCCTTAATGGTATTTGTAGAATTTTTTTTTCTTCCTCAGCATTTCAACTCACCTGTTGGTAACAGTTGTACCAAAAATATGTATTGAGTTGTAATTCGGCATCAAGGTATAAAAATCATCTTTATTATTATTACTACGACTACTACTATTATTATTTATTTCCCTGTATCTCATGGGGACATAAGACATCTGGTTTAGAAGATAATGGCAGTAATAATTATTTGCATCATAACTGTAGCAAAGTGGATAGTTGAGAGCATCTGTTATGATTTTTCAGTTTCTCTAACCTGTCCCCAGAGAGGCTATGATGGCTGAAATATTCTTTTCCATTTCTGTCTGCAATAATATTCTTTATGAAATGCAGATTACCTGTCATGTCACTTAAGGAAATTGGCTCCAGTGATGCCTGTTCTTTTTTGTTTTGCATGCGAAAAATGAAAAGAGCAGAATCAGTTAAAAACATTAAATACTGCTATAGGGGAGACAGTTTGCAAGAAAGTGGAACATGTACCGTTAATAATACCCCTTATATTCTTCAATAGCCACTGTGGAGTCTAAGATACTGCATCACAAGAAGAAGAGAACTCATGGTGACTTGACGGTGTAAGTTGACTTAGCTTTTGTGGATCCAGAGGTCAAACAACCCAGTCCTGCACTGCTCAGTTAAGCCCAGATTCTGCAGTTTTTTGCTGATACTGTATATCCAGCCAGGACAAGTTTATCCTAGTGGAGGGGGCAAAGCTCTGGTGGCACTGAACCAGTATAGCTGTTCCTATAGTTACCTTCCCACACACAGGTGTGATTGAGAAAAAAGGGGTGTGGCCAGGACATCCATTTACCCCAGTGACACCTGAACGTTCTATTGACCACTTGGGGCTGTTGGTGAACTGTGCAAGTTAGAGCAGCCTTCAGGCAACACTGACCGATGCTGAGGGGCTGTAGCAGCACACAGCTGGCCTAGGATCAAAGAAGAGCGAAGATGGTTCAAAGATACCTTTGCATTCAAGCCCCTCCTTCACCCCTCCAAGTTGTGCTGTGAGCTCCCTCTAATGAGTATGAAAAGGTGGAAGAGGTCAAATGGAATAGAAAAGGGGGGAGGGATTCAATTTTAATACACATTCCATTTTTGTACAGCACTTAATGGCCAGGGCATTTCCTTCTAAATCTGACCAAGATATATTTTGTAATTATCCCAGTGGGAGCTAGGTTGGCTGTTTTTGCTGCTGTTTTTAGTGTACTTTCTTTCACCCAATAACACCTTTTTAATATTTAAAGTTGGAAACTAGCATTTTATTGTAGGCTCTTCTGGAGCCTGATCCAAACCCCATTGAAGTCAATGGGAGTCTTTTGATGGATTTCAGTGGGTTCTGAATCAGCCCCATGTCATTTATGGTTCCTGATTTCACTTCTCTTGGAGAGGGTGTGTGTGTGTGTATGCGTGTGCATGTGTGTGCGTGCGTGCACGCGCACACAACTTCAAAAATGAACATTTGGAACTGAACTGCTAAGGCTGAGTGGGGAGCTCATACTCTCTTTTGCTTCTGGGTATGATTAGTAGATGGAGAAGGCGATATGAAGGTGTAGGGATTGGGGGCTGAGTACCAATCCAAAGAAAGACAGGGAAGGAGAGTGGCAGGGGGCTGGGGAGAGCACTGACAGGCTGATCAACCAGCAACTTCTACTCTGAGATTCTTTGTGTTTCTGGAACCATCCTATAGAATGTAATGGCATATGATAGTCCCACTACAGAATTGTATGGGATAATTTTATCTATCTATATTGATATCTATAGCTATATCTTTTGATATCTATATTTATTGATATCTATATAAAAAGACTCTCATCCTCTGTGAAAACCTACCAAATCTAATAGTCATTTATAAACAATCTTATCACACTTTTATAGAACACTGCTGATTTCATCTCTGTTAAAGTCTATGGGACTTTTCCATAAGAGTGACAGAGAAGTGTGTGTGTGTGGATATGTGCGTGTACTGTTTCCAAGTGGTATTTTTAAATAAAAATATCTTGCAGTGGCTGACATGGATTATTGCACTTTGCAAAAACATTCAATCTGGCATGCACAAAAGCTACATTTCAAAAAGCCTTTATCATCAACAAATTATTCCATTGTTACCAAGGCTTTACAATTGTTAGTTATTACAATGGTGTCAGTGTGCGTATCCAATGCTAACATTCTGTCAGGCTTTTTGTTATAAATTCCTATTTAGAGGTGCTTACTATCTTAGTCATATCTCTCAATAGTCCCTCATTTTAGATACAAATTTATCTCCATTCTCTCAGACCTGGCATTCTTTCACTTTTATTATTGTAAAATATTTACATCAGAAACACAGAATTATAAAACTGAGATTAGAAAACAATGCCCTTTATGTGAAATAAATTAATCCCCTTCCCTCATCATTTTCAGATGTCTGCATTTACAACTTGTCTTGTGCGTTCCTCTTTAGTCTTTGTGCCA
>NW_020664561.1:17963866-17981088 GCF_002925995.2 Terrapene triunguis | reverse complement strand
GGGCCAGGGGGAGCCGCGATCGGCCGAACCTGCAGACGCGGCAGGTAAACAAACCGGCCTGGCCCGCCAGAGTGCTTACCCTGGCGGGCCGCTTGCCAAAAGTTGCTGATCCTTGGGCTAATCGGATGACTTCTACTATTAGCAGAGCTTTGAGAAAGAGGAGGTTAGTAGGCTGTAAGTATAGGTTTAGGAGGAGTTTTATACAGAATTTACTGTGGTATTTCTCTACCTTGTTATATGCACCTTAATTGAAAGCCAATAAAAAAAGTTAGTGAAAAGAAAATGTTTTTTGTTTACCATTTTTGTCCTTTTCCTTTTAACAGACATTGATTCCCCCTCCCCTCTACCCCCCACCCCTACACGCACACTCTATTTTTCTGAAGGCTTGAAAATGAGAAGCTGTTTTTTGTTCAACAAAAGTTACAATATACAAAATATGCCATCACACTTTATCATACAAAACACGCCAGCCTGAGGAGCAACCTTATTTTAAAAGTGATTTGCACTGGTCAGGGCCACACAGACGATTGGGGGACGGGGGAAAATTTGAAACTGAGTCCCCCCTGGCTCCCCTTTCTAACAAAAAGAAGTTAAAAGAATTGCAGAAGAGATGGAGGGTTTGGGAGAGCCCAGGCCTGTAGAATCACTGCCCTTCTCGCAGGGGGGATGGGGGTGGAAGGTCAGAGAGGGTCCAAGCCTGTGATGTTGTGCACTCCATGCAGGGATAGGGGCACTCTGCTCTGCATGTGGCCAGGAGGCTGCTCCCTGTCCTGCCTCCCCCTCAGCTCTGGCCCCACTACCAGTGGGAGCAGCATCCCCAAACCCCTGACCTCACTTCTACCTCCAGGCTCTCAGCCTCATGGGTCGCCCCGGGCCCAGCACAATGATGCCTGCAGCAGCAATGGTGGGAACTGGGCCTGGCTAGGGTAGGCAAGTCACTCCCTGCACTACTGATGGCAAGTGCCAAACCTAAGTGGCACTGTGACCCTGTGCAACAGCTTGCAATGTCTCTCCCACAAATTTGGTCCAGCCACCCCTCCATCATTTTGGGGGCCCTCTCAAACAGGGGCCTTGAGGTAAACTACCCCTTTACCCCTACCCCCGCCCCCCAAGCAGCCCTGGCACTAGTGGACTGCGAAAATACAAGAAAAACTAAGGGTCTGATTCTCCTCATTCCCCAGTTTTACACTGGTGTAAGTCCATTGATTTCAATGAACTTACTCTTGATTCTCACTAGTATAAGTGGAGAACCAGGATCTCCATATTTATGACCAAATTCATTCCCTCTGGGATACCTGGCATTGGCCACTGTCAGAAGACAGGATACTGGGATAGATGGACCTTTGGTCTGACCCAGTATGGACGTTCTTATGTTCAAATCTGAAGACCTTACCCACACAACACTCCCATTGGTTACAGGCTGCAGGATTTGGCCATTAGATCCTGTGGTCACCGATGATCCTCCCATGATAAGAGCCATATAAGGGGGTGTCTGAGGAAAGAAATCTATGTGAAGATTCCCTTGCAGAATACCCTCCACTTTCATTAATGAGGTGGTGGGAGGACAGAGCTTGTTGTCCCCTCATCCCCCTACATTCCCCACTTCATTATGGAACAGACTGCCCTCACAACTGGTGAATCCATGTGAATCTCTGCAACAGACCACGGTCAACCACACATATGCTTCCACATTCCCTATGGTGGTCTTCAGTCCCCACATTGTGGCAGCATAGTTCCCTCCCTAGGGGCAGCTGCCCATGGACTTCTAAGAGCAGAGGGCTCCTTGGTAAGAAAATGCAGCCCCGCACTGTGTTGTCTTTTCTGATTAAGCTCATCAAGGCTAAAATGGGGACAATATGCATCAACTTCTTCCAATGGCCCATTCAGTCTCCATCTATTACTCCTAGTCCCACAGACAGTGGGACTGAACAGTCAATATTAAGTCCTTTGGCTTAATATGCCTGTTCAGCCAAACTGTTTGGAAGTGCATTTAAACATCTATTCCACTCAGTTGCCAAAAATCTTGAATATCTTTATATTCTCCACTTCAGGTAAGTGGCATAAACGAAGCTGTTTAAAAGTCAGTGGCAATGTATGTGCTTAAACCAGTTCTGAATTTGGTCCAGGCAAACAGTGTTCACCCCATTGAAATGGAGTCCTAATCCTCAATCTTGTAATGAGCTCCATTTGGGTGGAGCTCTTTGCCGATCCTGAGCTCCACTGAAGTCAGCAATGAAACTGACTGATTTTAAAGCTTGATCCTGGAATCATGTGCGTTTAATAAGGAATGTCACATTTCACTGATATTCTTCTGGTTTTATTTGTTTTAGCAATCTACCTTATTCTACCTTAAACAAAGCGGATGGGCTGAAATATTATTTGAATTTGAATTTAGTTTCTATTCCACTATATTACTGGTGTGGGAGAAACATCTAACTATATTTGCTCTGTTGCTCACCTGATAAAGAGGATTGTGCCATGTTTAGTACATCTGTGAGCTTTTTACATGCAAGTTGACAGTGTATTCAGGTCCATGACATCCAGCTGTCAGCTTTTGTTAAATATTTATAAGCACAATTTGGATATATGCTGAATGAGAAAATATCATTCAGTTTGGTTGGGGAGAGGTCATGTTTTCACAGATATGAGACAACTCTTTTAAGAAGAGGTTTAAGAAAGCAAATGGGAGAATTGTTCTATTGATAAAAGTGCTTCCCCCCACCCACCCCAAGAGTTGTACGTTTTTTCCCCATTGTCATAAACTAGCACAAAATCTAGATACAGAATATGAAAAAAAAAAGCTGATGGATCAGATCTGCTTAAAAACAAAAAAGGATGACTGTCAGGCTATGCCAATAGATATTTTTGTCATGTACTGGTTATAATGTGATGCAGAGTGATGCAGAAAGCAGAGGTACTCTTCACCTGGTATGACTATTTATAAAGGGCTGTCCTGTCTTAAATTACATGCACAGATTAAAAATGCATGTTAAATAAGGAATATTAATGGCCTCCTACCCGTCCTAACACCACATATTAAAAAATGGAATTCATTTTTATTAAGTGTAATCTTACCAAAAATTGGGACCCTTCAGGGGAGCATGTGTGAATGTTAAGCATGTATTTCAAATAAACCAATATGTTGGAATACTTTTATAAAAGCATCCCTGGAAAACCACATACGCATAATATAATTTATAAACACATTTATCTTCAGAGCCTTGGGTGGTAGTGGTATGTGTTTGTTTGTTTGTTTGTTTGTTTTAATCATAGACTAGTTGAAACGAGTACTTGGAAAAAATATACAGAGGGGAAAATTTCTGTTCCATGTGTGTCTGCCAACCAATCCCCAATAGCCATATAATATAGAACCGGGTGGAGAACAGTAATTCCATTTCACAGAAGATTTCAAAAATGCTAAATTTGTTTACATTCCAAGTCAGAAAATACCCCCCAGATTTCAAGACTCTACATGGAAAAGCAATTCAGATTGATCTAAACTTTTCATTTCAACAAAATTGAAATGTTTCATTTTGAATTAGACTTTTTAAAAATTTTACAGTATATAAAATACAAAAACATTTTGAAACAAAAAATCATTTCAAAAGGAAAAACTGAAACATTTCATTCCCAAAATGCTGAAATTGGATATTTTGACATTGTCAGAACTTCATTTTTCCTTTCTTGTCTCTGAAATGAAATGCCAGTGAAATGGACCTGCGTTCACGAAGCATTTCTTTTTCAACAGAACTGTATTTTCAAAAAGAAAATTGTTCCAGTGAAGTTTCTCAACCAGTGCTAATATAAGGCCCAACAAGTAGCAGAACCAATGAAGCTTCATGGCATTCATGCTTCCTCTAACACTGTCCTTTGTCTGCGGCAGTGTGAAGAGGAATTTTGTGTGTGGTCTAAGTGAGAAATAAGGGTGTGAATATTATATCTGTGGCTTTGCCCAGAGGCCGAAAAATCCTTGGACAAAGGGAGAATCAACAAACCCTGATTGTCAATTGCTTCAAAGGCAGCTAATCTGTAAGAATCTATATAGACTCTTCACCTTTAACAAGGTACACCAAGCCAGAAGATAAAATAACTTGTCCAAGGTCACACAGGAAATCAGAGCTGGAAATCAAACCCAGATCACCTGAATTCCAGTCCAGGGCCTTAATCACCAGGCAATCCTTCCCATTTACCTCTTGACCTTTACTTAACCCTTTCATTATGTGATTATTTTCTTTTCATGCTTATGGCAAAAATTAATCAAGCTGCACTGTTAGAAATTGATTTTTTCATCTTTTTCTTTTTAAAGAATTCAGAAAAACTGTGCCCAACAGTGATATATCCAAAGTTCTTTTACACAGCTCCCTACATAATTTCCATTTCCATTTATGGAACACTGGGAAAAATATTCCTTAATATATTAAGGGTCTGTGTGTTGGGGAAAGAGCATTACAATTGTGTTTCAGAAACAAAGTAGGGAGCATAAAACACAATCTGAAAATGTTCTTCCACTTTTTTTCTTCATTTCAGAAAAAAATGTACCTTTGTGTCCATTGAATGGACTCCACCAGATCATACTCTGTTCTCAGCTAATGCATGTTATTCCTCTTGTATTCTGGTACTATCTGCTGCTTAATAACATGACATGTTGTGGTAGTAGAATGGCTCCAACTGTTAGCTTTCAGATCCCTCACAGGAGCTACACATTCATTAAGAACCTAAGAGACCTTTGCTGGGTTCAAAAAGACTTTTTTTTTCATTTTGTTCTCCAGTGGAGGTAACTTCAGGAAATGCAGCCCCCATTGCTGGGGGTGGAGGGAGGAATAACAATGGGCAATTAAGAGACGCCATATTCTTTAAGCAACGATTTCCTTTTGGGTGATTTTCGGGTGGAGCTTTGACTTGGTGATATATACCTTTTCACCAGTATGGATTAATATTTGAGACTGGATTGGAACAAAGGGGAACAATAGGAGACCTTTTTGAGGTGGTCAAGGGGGGGGGAAATACATGCCACTACTTAAAAGGCCATTCATTTATGTCAGGAGAAGAAAGGTTATGTAATGCCAGAGGAATTGGTACTGTAATTAGTGCAGCCCAAATGCTTAGCCCACTGGCAAGATAACCCATAAATTAATTCATAGTCTAAAAGGTTTTCTTCCAGTTACAAAATCTGTCCAATTACTACAAGAGGCAAGGCACCAGTAAACAGTCTCTCTTTTGGGAAATTGCCCTGGAGGTGTAAGTTAAAAGAAAGCTGGATAAATAGGAGAGACTGTTGCTGGTCTTAACCTTTTGATATTGGTTTGTTGCTATTCCATCTCAGGGCATGTTTTAACATAGTCTACTTGTCACTCACTGAGGCCCTAGAAGAGGAATGCAGCATAGTACCAGTAAGAGAAATCTATCTCCTCTGGCTCTGATTTCTACTGCTCTAAAACTTTTAAATCTTGATTTCCTAAGACACTGAGCACCCACAACTCCTATTGAAGTCAATGGGGACTGTAAGTACTCCGCACTTCCAAAAATAAGATCCCCCCTAATGCCCTAAAGTCTGACACTCCAACAGATAATGCAGACCGTGGGGCAAAGTTGAAAACGAAGGTTGCCCCACTGAAAATAAGATAACGAGAAATATTGCATTTGTTGGCTACCTACCATTATATGCATTCACAATGAACAGCCAGGATGTACAGGAAGGAGGGGAAAGGATGAGGCTGTGATGAGGTTTTCTGCTTTGAGTTTGATCCAAAGCCCAGTGAAGTCAATGGAAAGATGTTATCACTCTCACAGAGTGTGGGTAAGTCACTCTTGCTCAGTTCCTGGCTTTGGGTCAGGCATTTAATATGTCTTAGCTCAATATTAAAATACTTTGATACTGTTTTCCTCTTTTTCATGGATATTCCTCTAGAAAATAGTTGGAGGTAAAACTCCAGCATGATCAGCTTTTCTTGAAAGAAACATTTTATTTTGCCTACATTTCTATTGACTTTTATGCCCACTGCAAATGCTGTGGACAACTGATTGCCACTCCTCATAGTTACGGTCAAAAAAGGATTCTGTTTTACCAATCAATAGCCAGAAAGGGAATATTAAAATCTTCAGATTAATGCTTAAGGCCTTTTAAAGTATGTATGTCTATATAGCAAGCAGCTCAATGATGCTGCAGTGCTTAACACTGTAATAACAGCTATAGGCAGCTCTAACACCTAGGATTGGTTTAATATACTAATAAGCATATGATCAAATCAGAGCAGAAATATAGAAGCAGTCTCACTAAAGACTGATTAAGGAGAGTTACTAATACTATGGTATATATGAGTGAGATTACAGTAGCACTAGAGGTATTTAGAATGGTTTCAGAATGGGAAACAAAATACAAATATTGTCCCCATCAAAATATTGATCATGGCAATTTCCCATTTGTGCTCTCTCTGTTGGAAATGTATGATATTCTTGGGTAATCCTAAAAAAACAAACCATCCTTCAAAACTAAAAATCAAGCAGAATGTACCCAAGCATCAGCCTTAGTACATTTGCGTATTACAAAAGTTATCCTTAGAAAACAATCTAAAGAGCTGACTGCAGATACCAACACTGAGACTGTGTCTTTTTTCTATAATCATTGATAAGGAACATAGAATAGATTAAAATTATATTGCTGGTGAATGAAGCGTTCTGCTATTTAAAGACATATGACTTCAGCACCTATAGCTTGCAATTTAGCCATTTTGGGGTGGATTTTTGTTTTGTTTTTTACATTCATGTAACACAGCTAGCTAGATAACAAATGGTCTATCAGGCCTCTAAGATATTTGGAACAACAGTTTGATTATATGGAATTATTATTTGTTTCCCCCATTATTAAATAACTAACAGCTTCAAAATACTTATGGTTTTTTTAATGACCATTTTTATGACATATTCATCATTATTATTGTTATTCTAAATCCCGAATTCATTACTCAGCCAAAACTCCCACTGACTTCAGAATTTACTCCATTATTATTATTAATGTAGCACTGTAGAAATGCACAGGGATTTTATAGCACTAAAGAAAAAATATGTTCTGAAACAGAAGTCAAGGCTGATGCCCCAGAAATAATACAATCTAATGTACAGTTAGAATGAGTATTGTAATAAAAGTGTGACAAACAGGAATGCAGGTAAAAGGTGGCTCTTTGCTTCCCAGAGGTGTTCACCTGATATGGGGCTGGATTCCAATAAGTTAATACTTTTGTTGCATGGAGACTCCTATAATGGAGATCAGAGCAGATGTCCTCCTGACTGCATTGACAGTTCAGGAGATTACTTTGCCTCCTTTTGGACATCTCTCAGTAGTTATCTCTGAACCTCTGTGGCTTTCTGGACACTTCTTATTCTCAGAACTGTTTCTTCAGAAATGGCCTCTTCAGACACTGATGTGGATCTGCCACCTAAAGCTAGGGTGACCAGATGTCCCGATTTTATAGGGTCAGTCCTGATATTCAGGATTTTTTCTTATATAGGCGCCTATTACCCCCTACCCCCTGCCCCAATTTTTCACATTTGCTATCTAGTCACCCTACCTAGAGCCTCTGTTAACTGCTCCTGGTATTTTTCATTGATGTATGGGCATGTGTTACTTCTGTCAGCATGAGACCACTGTCAGTAGCATTCTCAATGTCCTCCAGTAGTATTCTGAATGAAGATCTGGGACATGATTCTTTGCTAGCCCTTGTACCAAGGCAATCACCAAAGGGAAGTCAGTTAAACATACCTACCAACAGGGAGACAAAGGGGCAGAGTCCTGTGCGAGTCACACTTGCCAAAACCCTTGGCTTGCATCCCAAATTAAAAATACTCTAGGATTTTAGTAGTGCTCGAGCATGATGGCCTTACTGAAATCATTTTGAACGCATACACTTGTTTGGTTCTGGTATAATTTAAAAAGTATAATTAGGCAGGCCAGAAAAAGAATTTGAAGAGCAACTGGCCAAAGAATCAAAAACAAAACAGCATTTTTTAAGTACATCAGAAGCAGGAAGCCTGCCAAACAATCAGTGGAGCCACTGGATGACCAAGGTGCTGAAGGAGCACTTCAGGATGATAAGGCCATTGCAGAGAAGCTAAATGAATTCTTTGCATCAGTCTTTACTGAGAGGATTTGAGGGAGGTTCATACATGTGAGCTGTCCCAGATCGAGATGTCAATAGAGGAGGTTTAGAAACAAACTGACAAAATGAAACAGTATTATGTCACCAGGCTCAGATGTCCTGAAGGTACTAAAATATGAAATTGCAGAACTATTAACCATTCAAATCATTGTATGTACCAGATGACTTCAGGATAGCTAGTATAACACCAATTTTTAAAAAAGCTCCAGAGGCAATCCTGGCAATTACAGGCCAGTAAGCCTAACTGCAGTATCAGGCAAAATGGTTTACACTATAGTAGAGAACAGCATTATAAGATCGGTGAACATGATTTGATGGGGAAAAGTCAACATAGCCTTTGTAAAGGGAAATCATGCCTCACCAATCTATCAGAATTCTTTGAGGAGAGGTCAAACAAACATGTGGACAAGGGTGATATAGTGTACTTGGACTTTCAGAAAGCCTTTGACAAGGTCACTTATCCAAGGTTCTTAAGCAAAGTAAGCAGTCACAGGATAAGAGGGAAGGTCCTCGCATGGACCAGTAACAGGTTAGAAGACAGGAAACAAAGGGTAGGAATAAATGTATGGTTTTCAGAATGGAGAAAGGGAAATAGTGGTGTCTGCCAGGGATCTGTACTGGGAACAGTGCTGATCAATATATTCATAAATGAACTGGAAAAGGGGTAAACAGTGAGGTGACAAAGTTTGCAAATATTACTTAATATAGTTAAGTTCAAAGCAGACTGCGAAGAATTACAAAGGGATCTCACAAAACTGAGTGACTGGGCAACAAAATGGAAGATGAAATTCAATGTTGATAAATGCAAAGTAATGCACATTGAAAAACATAATCCCAACTTTAAATACAAAATGATGTGATCTAAACTAGCTGTTACCACTCAAGAAAGATCTTGGAGTCATTGTGGATAGTTCTCTGAAAATATCCACTCCTTGTGCAGCAGCAGTCAAAAAAGCTAACAGAATATTAGGAACCATTAGGAAAGGGATGGATAATAAGACAGTAAATATCATAATGCCATGATATAAATCCATGGTATGCCCACATCTTGAATACTGTGTGCAATTGTGGTTGCTAAATCTCAAAAAAGATATATTAGAATTGGAAAAGGTACAGAGAAGGGCAACAAAAAATGATGAAGAGTATGGAACAGCTTCCATCTCAGGAGATATTAAAAAAAGAATGGGACATAACAGCTTGGAAAAGTGACTACTAAGGGGGGATATGATAGAGGTCTATAAAGTCATTAATGGTGTAGAGAAAGTGAATAAGAAAGTGTTATTTACTCCTTCACATAACACGAGAACCAGAGGTCACTCAATGAAAGTAATAGGCAACAGTTTAAAAACAAATAAAAAGAGGTAGTTCTTCACACAACGCACAGTCAACCGGTGGAACTGGTTGCCAGAGGATGTTATGAAGACCAAAACTATAACAAGATTCAAAAAAGAATTAGATAAATTCATGGTGGACAGGTTCATCAATGAGTATTAAGGAAGATGGTCAGGGATGCAACCCCATGCTCTCAGTGTCCCTAGCCTCTGACTGCCAGATGCTGAGAGTGAACAATAGGGGATGGATCAAGCAATGATTGCCTGTTCTGTTCATTCCCTCTGAAGCGTCTGGCATTGGACAGTGTTGCAAGACAGGATACTGGGCTAGATGTTTATTGGTCTGACCCAGTAAGGTCATTCCTATGTTCTTATAGTGACCACACTCTTCACCCAGTCAATTGGAGTCTGAATTCATTCAAGAACTTCTAACTTTACACTGGATGAAGTTCAGCTTTTACTTTCTCTCTAATTCCTAACGGTGTATTTTATGTCACCCTAGTTTCTATATCAGCATGATGATTATATACTTAATGTCCACTAAAGGACACTGTAAACCATAATAGTCCATTAGACAACTCATGGAAGTCATTAATACCTTTTGCATATTGTTCTGTAGACTATCTGATCTTCTGTAATTGCAGACTGCTCTTTACCTGAAGCAGAACTAGCACTTCCCAATCCACTATTTTGCACTATTTGACATTTGGAGCCATCCCTGGCTATATACAAACATGCCACTATGGTTTTGCCACATAGGCCCATTTTGTGCTTACAATGTGTAGATTTCCACTTGTCACAAGACCTAAGTAAGGGTCAGACCAGTGGTGGAAGTGTGACTGAAAATCACAAGTCTCTCCTTGGCCTCCCCTTGCTCCAGTAGCAATCTATGTCAGTAGCAGAAGCTGTTTCCCTTCCATGCTGACTCAGGTGCACTAGCTGGTGCATTCGGGGTGAAAGTGCCAAGGCTCTGTCCATTTCCTACCCCTGCCCATATAGGTAGGAGGTTGAGTAGCGACCCTATTAAAGATGTTTTCTCCTCCTACATGGGAACCTGACAGGCACCCCTTGTTCCCATTTGTGGACACATAGGGCAAGGGACAATCTTGCCCCATATGAAATAACCTTAGTATTTTCCTCTTAACATCAGGAAATGACTAACAGACCAATCTGTGGCAGAGCCTTGCTTTGTGAATTCTGTTCCTGTATCATCATCCATTTCCCCCCAAGCTGTATGTTCATAAATGCATTTTTTTTAATTTGCCTGCAATTTGTGCTTTGTGACACCCTATAGCAATATGCTTGCTCACATTTCATATATGACATTGTGCTCCTTGAGCTGAAAAAGTTGAATACCTTTGTGCCATGGTGTGATTTCCTCCACATTTACTGCAAGCAAATCTTGACTCAGCCATTTGTTTACTATGGTATTCCATATTTATAGGGTTATCAGATAGCAACTGTGAAAAAACGGGACAGGTCCCTTTAAAAACAGGACATCTCAGCACCCTACATATTTAGGCATTGGTACGTCTTTTTTAATTGAAGGCTCTTCTGTTCTCTCACTACTTGCTAATGCTTTAATTTGGCAAGCACAGTTTTTACTTGCCTTGTAAATATCTATTGCTTATTGCAAAGTCAAGTTCCTTATTTTCATTAACTTTGTTAGAATTAATAACCAGGCCTATCACAGTTAATTTTGTTTCTAGTTCATCTATCTGTAAGGTTAACATGCTTAGCTTTATTACACAGGTCTGTAGCTAAGGGTATGTCAACATTGCAGTTGGGAGGTGTGACGCCCAATGTCGATAGACAGATTTACACTAGCTCATATCAAGCTAGTCTGCTAAAAATAGTAATATGGACATTGAGGCACTGGCAGTGTCTTTGGCTAGCTGCCTAAGTCCATGCCTGACCAACCTCTTGGCTCTGAGCCCGAGTGGCTAACCTGAGCCACCACCAATGCTGGAATATACACATGGCTATTTGTAATGTGCTAAAGTGAGCTCAGCTAACATGGGTCTTTCTACCTGTACTGGGAACCACACCTCCCAGCTGGAGTGTAGATATACCCACAGTGGCCTATGGTCTCACCATGCAGCTGGTTTCCTATAAAGAATAGGTCTTTCCCAAATGACACTTTTGCCTGAATCACAGTATTCCTAATGGTTCTAAAATGGCATTGTCTAGTAGTTTTAAGTCCCTCATATGCTCCCCCTGGAAGGCATTGTAGATCACCATTGCCTTTATGTCTGCCACATATCACAAAGTGGAAATCTCACACCCTCCGATTTCTTTGTAATACCACATGATTCCAGGAAAGCTGGGAATTGCTACAACCCCCTCCTCCAATTCTCTGCCAGGTTCTCTTCTGAAATGAGAGATTCAAAAGTTTTCATTTGTCAAAGATTTAGTTTACTTCTTACACCATGTAATAAAAGCAAGACACACATGGGGTATTGGTAAGGGACAGATTGATTTTAATTTCCTGATCATACTCAAATGGCATGGATCAGGGTTACCAAATGTTTATAACTTTATTTCATGATGGTGGTCCATATCCAAAAAGTTATTACAGAGTTGGCTTTCTCCACTGAAAAAGATCAGAAAACTTGGCTCTGTTCATCATAAATTTGAAAGCTAACTGCTGGTCATTTGTATTCCTCTGATTACATTTTATTTTCTTCTTTCATTGAAATACTTAGAATTTGCTTTTGTTACGTGTTTCAAACAGTGAAATTAGGCAGAGGCAAGCTTTTTTCACAGTAAATATATAAGCCAATGTCTGGGTAGCTCTGATATAATGTTGAGACAATGAAGCAGAAAATGAACAATGTGGAGAGTACTTCAATGTTAATATTTTGCCTGAGAGCAAAAGGCCTATATTAACCAATATTTCATAATAGAGTTTAATTTCATATTTAGAGTACCTATAATTTTTGCCTGATTCATGACGTTGTTGGGGTTCCCCAGGACTCTTCCATCTCAGTTAACCAAGAACTCAGTTTGATTCCAGTTCCATTGCTCAGGTTCCTTTATTGGCACACAATCAAACTATATTTGAGTTGTTAGGTCTCAAATGTAGGGGGTGGGTACAGAGCATACCACACATGCAAAATTATACAGCAACCTCTTCCTTTATATACACTTATACATTACAATGCATTTACTATACATTGCATCACACATTTTGGAGTTTGCTTGGTAACTTTGGCACCTTAGAGACTAACAAATTAATTTGAGCATAAGCTTTTGTGGGCTACAGCCCACTTCTTCGGATGCATAGAATGGAACATGTATTGAGGATATATATATATACACTTACAGAGAGCATGAAAAAGTGGGAGTTGTCTTACCAACTCTGAGAGGCCAATTAAGTAAGAGAAAAGAACTTTTGAAGTGATAATCAAGATAGCCCAGTACAGACAGTTTGATAGGAAGTGTGAGAATATTTACAAGGGGAGATAGATTCAATGTTTGTAATGGCTCAGCCATTCCCAGTCCCTATTCAAGCCTAAGTTGATTGTATCTAGTTTGCATAACAATTCCAGCTCAGCAGTTTCTCGTTGGAGTCTGTTTTTGAAGCTTTTCTGTTGCAAAATTACCACCTGCAGGTCATTGAATGACCAGACAGGTTAAAGTGTTCTCCTACTGGTTTTTAAGTGTTATGATTCCTGATGTCAGATTTATGTCCATTAATTCTTTTGCATAGAATGGACACAAATCTGACATCAGGAATCATAACACTCAAAAACCAGTAGGAGAACCTGCGGACGCGGCAGGTAAACAAACCGGCCCGGACCGTCAGGGGCTTTCCCTGCACAAGTGCCGGAACAAGTTTGGGAACCACTGCTGTATGGCATGTTCCATCAATGCACTGTCAATGTAGGACTTACTCTTTCCCTCATCTTTATGTTCCCAATTTACCACATCCATTGTTCTTAGATAATGGTTCCCCAGGTGTTTCCCCTCCTAGCTAAAAGGCAGAATGTCTGAGCTAGCTAAGATTACTATCCCATTTACTTAGCATAAATATTTTTTTTCAGCCTGCTGATCTAGTTACCTCCCTAATCCTGTTGTCCAAGAAACGACCCCCCCCACACACACACATTTAATGACTTATGTCAAGACAGGCCTACAGATGGTTAGGCCTGACAAAAGGAAAATTTGTTAACTTATCTCCTTTATAATGCTCACTATAGTCAGGCGCAATTATCTTCCTCATTGTCCCAATATAAGGCCAAAGCAATCTTGCAATGATATGGAAGTTGATGCTTGCCATTTAATTTCTTAATGGCTTAACTTTTGCCACAATTCATGCAGAAATACATTCAAATCTAACTTCAGAAAGGAACACATTTCACCAAATATTATTGCTATACACCAACTTAATGTTTATTCATTTTTGGCAATTTTGTGCAATTAATCTGATAAGTGTCCGTTTTGTCATTCTTTTTCAAAAGATAATTATTCTTATTATTATTTGGGTTTAGGGATCTTTTCGGTGATGGTAAATAGTGGCATGACGAATAATATAAAAACCCACCCAGTCCTACCTTTTAGCATTAAATTTGTGTACACAATATGTATGTACACATGCACGATATTTTAGATATAATGTATGTGATTGTGTGTACATATTTTTCTGGAATACATATATCAGCCATGTAGGTTGTGTTTGATATATCACATAGATCAAATTCAGCAGTGGTGTAGCTCTTCTGACTTCAATGGAATGGCTACAAGGATGAATTTGGCCTTAAGGCCAGACCCTCAGCTGGCAGAGATTGGCATCACTTCATTGATTTAATTGGAGCTAAATTGATTTATACAAGCTGATGTCCCTTTGTTTTAATACAAACAATTATAACATATACTATATATGTCTCTATCCATATACACTTTTTATATAGTGTTTGCATAGTACTATCAGTATCAGTACTTTTACATGGGACAATACAGGTATTATATTGGGGGCGGGTGTAATTGATTGCATTGAAATTTGCAGCCAAGCCTGGATTCAGGTCCAATCATTTCTGATTACTCTAGTTGGATATATTCCCCCTATTTCACACACTGAAACCACACGTTTTCAACACAGTTCAGCTTCTTTTGCTCAGTACAGTATCCCTACTAAATACTACTGTTGTTTAAACAAGTGCACATACCAATAATCTAAACAGTAGGAAACCAAGACAACCAGACAGGTCGACCCTTACTCTTTCCACATTACATATTCATCTCACCTTGCCTTTCTCCCACATTAAACCCCTTCATCATGTAAGCCCTTTTCCCCAAATTCAAATAGCAGTTGTGCAACCCTTTGCTTCCACCCCATATACAATCAAGAACCTCTGTCAAATTCATTTCAACACCATTCTTTCTCCACACATGCAACGGAACTTGTGTACATAATCCACATAATATTGTATCGTGTGTCCATATTGGCAGTTCTACTTAGGGTTAGTTGGCCTGTCTAGAACAATAGTTCTACACCCCATACGTATTTCTATATTGATATTTGCTTTATAAATCTTGCAGCTTCTTCCTAGGGGAACACTAACATGTATAATAGAAAAAATGTTAGCTTTGACATACTGGCTTGTTAACTACATCAAACTGTCAAAACTGAGAAAATAATGTCTGCTTACAGCAGTAACATTTGTTAGTGTGTTTCTTTCTGAATCTTCATTGATATATACACTGAGGGTGCATGTGTGCATAAATTTGTTGTTCTAGGAAAAGGTTGAATACTATTAATTAGAATAACTACCTCTAAAGATTCAGTGCTCATGTTGTTAATAGTCTTAAAAGATTACTTTTAAAGTCTGAGAATAATATAAATGTTCTATTGTCTAACTAAAGTTTAGAAGGTTTTAAACATCGATAATAGTGGTCAAAATATGAGCTGTATAAAATATCAGGTATAGTGCATCTGTGAATTAGAACTGTTCATACGGGAACTTGACTGGCTTTCAAAATATGATGGAAATGTTTCTTTCCTTTCATTTATGTTGCAAGCAGTTGTGTTGCTAGCTGTACTTTTAGTCAAGTATTAATATCCTTCAATATAACATAAAAATCAATGTGGGGAAAAATCCCCCTATTTTTAGAAATATGAAATTCGGGCAGAAAATTGCTTGTTCTACTGTATAAGCAATTTAGGCCAGATTCTGCACTGTGATAAACATGGTTGGACTGCTGAGCCAATATGGAACTGCACTGATTTAATTGACCAGTGGGCATCCTGGAATCCTATACACTGAAATTGATATGTTTCTTAGATAAACTTATATACATTATTGAGATATCACTGCATTTTTTGTTCTTCTTTTGCATTTTTGGACAGTAGTTTGAATGTAATATTTTTTCTCTTTCATAATAATTGGCAAACCTTTTTGAGAGAAGAACTAGTAAAAAAATGGCCTTCCTTTGAAAAGGAAATGATTTATTTTTTTTAATTCTCAATTTTTAACACTTGAGTTAGGTAACGTAATAATGACCCCAGCTGAAGTGTAGACAAAGATGAGGTGTGTTCAGAATCCTGTCAGTAAGCCAAAGGCAAATCTTGGTCCCAGTATGGTGCTACCTACGGCTAGCGAAGCAAGACTCTTCCTTGTCTACACTCAGCATCCATCAGCTTATCATCTGACTCCTCTTTAAACATGATTCACTTTACCAGTGAAGACAAGACCCTAGAAGTACATTTTAAATATTGTCCATAAATCACTACATGTGTTAGAGGAAGCTGAAAAATGTGGATATAGATTTTGTTTTCCTGTCCCTGTCCCACCAAGCCCTGTGGTTCTGGCATGATCAGATTTTTGGGATTGATTAAAGCTTGTGGTATCTCACTATGCTTCACCATTATAACCAAGCTTTGACCATCCTTGTGACCTGTGTACATATGGGCTATGGACAAAGCTGCAAGTTAGAGTTGCTAGAGTCTACTTTATACTTTTTTTTTTAATTTTACTTTTATTTTCCATTATAAATACAGGGCTAGGTTGTGATTTGGCTATGTACCTGCACTAGGGAGTAAGAGAAAAATTAGAACTCCCTTTATGCCTTAACATGGGCTACCTGGAAGCTGGATCTAAGCCTATAGTAGTAAGTGGAAGTACTCTTCTTAGTCCTTCTCTAGAGCAAGTGTCCAGGGAGTGGGTGGAGCCTTGGCTCCATCCCTGGCTATTCACTTGCTGGAGTTGATGAGCCAGTGTGGAGCAATTTGCTGAAATAAGCTGTTTCCCCCTCTTCCCTGAGAGGCAGCAGAGAAGGAATTGTTTTTCAGAATTGTGCCTATAAGCCACAATGGAAAATGGAGGGGTCTTACACCATACCACCCAGAATCAACAAACCAGCACTCTCAAACCATCGTACCATTGATGGTCATTCACTCTTCTAATGAAATGCTCACAAGACACATAAATCTACTTCTGGTTTTATGTTGTGGTCTGATACGTATCTTCTCCTTGTTCTGAATTCACCCTGACGTTGCTGGTTTTATTTGTTATATTCCTCAAGTTAAAACTATTGAAAACCCTGTGGCTACTTTCTGAGGTGACTGCTGACAGGCCCACCCAAATCTGAGCAGGGGATGCAGTGATGCCCCTGCCCAGCCCAGGCATGGGCCTAGGCGCCTGGCCTGGCTCCCCTCCAGCTCCAGTGCTAGCCCTGCCCCCATGAGACCAGGGCAGCAGCACGCAATTCTGGGGAGCACCAGGGCCGGCTCCAGGGT
>NW_020664561.1:17910490-17963766 GCF_002925995.2 Terrapene triunguis | reverse complement strand
AAAAAAAAAGCCGCGATCGCGATCTAAAAAAAGACGCGATCGCGATCTGCGGCTGCAATTCGGCGGGAGGTCCTTCACTCCCAGGCGGAGTGAGGGACCGTCCGCCGAATTGCCGCCGAATACCTGGAACTGCCGCCCCTGTCCGGAACGGCCGCCCCAAGCACCTGCTTGAGAAGCTGGTGCCTGGAGCCGGCCCTGGGGAGCACACAGCAGGGCGGTTGCCAGGCGGGCGGAGAGGAGATCAAAAGAGAGATAGCGAGCTGGCGTGGGGTGGTGGGACAGTGCACACTGGAGAGCGGAGTCTCCTCTCAGAGCTGAGGGTTCAGGGGACCCCTGGCCAGAGCTTCCATCACCCCCTCGCAAGGCCAGATGCTGAGCCCTACTTGCCTCCAGTAAAGGCCGGATGGAGGGGATGGGAAGAGGTGACTCCATGATCCCTCCTGCCCATCCTGTCATTGCCCGCCACCCTGAAAGTCAGGGCCCACCCAAATTTGCAATCCTAGCTACACCACTGTCACAAGCTCCACAGGCCCCACTCGGGGGAAATCAGACTGTAAAAGATTTTTTTTAAGGGAAGCCTCTAGGTCTTTTCCTTGCAAAGATAGCCTTGAAAGTTTAAAATGATGTGAACTGATCACTAGTGTTAAAAGGAAAAAGCTGCAGGTTTCTACTTCTTTGGTGGTTGGCTGGAGGAGGAGGAGCTACGCATCCTTGCTAGCCATGTGTTTTATGTAAAATGAGTTACTAATGTATTCCAATGAATCATCCTCCTAACCTATTCCAAAGTACTCAGGCCATCTCAATGCATACTGGTGAGAGCAGTGTAAATGAAACTGATAATGGTTTTTTTTGGGTATCCTTTGTTTGGTTGGTTTGGGGCAGGGGGTTGGGGAAAGGAGGACACATTTTGTTTTGCCTGCCCCCACAAATGCATTAAAGCCACTTCTGGTCATAAGTTCAATTCCTGATTCTGACTTGTTGTGTGACCTTGGGCAAGTCGATTAATGACTCAGTTCTTCAGTTTCCCTCTATGTAAAACAGAGTTAATAATGTGCCATTGTGAAATGTTTAGAGATCTATGGGTGAAAAATGTTTTATAAATTTAAAAAATAGTGTATATATATCATCAGAGCTTCTTTCTGAAAACTAGATTGGAAATCTCACAAGTACTTGCTGAATTTCATCAGACTAGAAATATTCAGAAAATAGCCTCTTTTATGACATTTTAGTATTTGCACTTCTGATCCCAACTGAAGCCAGAAAGTCCACAGGGATATGAACATTAATAAATAGAGGTATAAATTGAGAGTGTTTAACAACACAAAATAATAGCGTGGGTTTTATTTTGGATTAAGTTCTCTTTATTTCTTCTCCTATCCGAACCATTTCTTTCTGTTTATTTACCATTTTTATGTGCCCATCAAGATTTTCTTGGCAAGTTTACATGTCATGTGTTTTGTTTTAAAATTATATAGAGACCTATGGTTTCTTGAAGCAGGCAGCCTAAGCTAAATCAACCACATTTTCCACCTTTGCACCTCAGGCCCCAACCCAGCAAAGTATTTAAACTCTAAAGTTAAGCACATGATTCGGTGCTTTGGTGGATTGGGGCCTTCAATCAAACACAAAGGAAAACAGAAATGGTTTGACACTATGCCATCAAAATCAACAAACCCACACACTGTCAGACCATCCTAAATTGATGGTCATTCATTCTTAAAGTGCAATACTCACGAGGCAAATAAACCTGTTTCTGGTTTTATGCTGGTCTAGCAAATATCTTCTCTTGTTCTGAATTCACGTTGACATTGCTTGTTTTATTTGTTATTTTTCCCAAGTCAATACACCTGAAAATTCTATTACATGTATGATTCTTTACATATAAAAGTATAATACCTGTTTTTGATACTCCTATCATCAGCTAGGCCGGCAACACAATGTAGATAATTATATATAGTACTCAGGCACCTATTGCTATGAAAACATCAAAAATTCGGTGTTTCAAAACCAGAATTGAGAGAGATGGTGCTGAACAAAAACACCACTGGCATAAGAGCTAACGTGGACCCCATAGGTAACCCGGAGCCAAATGATTACATAGGATTATTAGAAATATATCCCCAAGAACAACAGAAGGACTAAAGTAAGCAATTGTCACAAGATCACTTCCATCTGTATTTTGTCGGTATTAGTATAATATGCAAAAAGAATAATAAAGGAACTGTGGGATAAAAACATTTTACGTTCAGGAAATAAGATTCAGCCAATTCAAAGATAAACTCCCACCTAAATGCATACAGAGTGTTTTGTTAAAATATCACATTGAGAACATGTTTCTGAATAGGAGGGTGAATCAAAGAGAATGCCTTTGAAGAAGAAACAAATACATAGCAGGCAAAATCTCAGCTACCACCAACCAATGAAAACAAGCCTAAGCCACAGGTCATAAAGTAAATATGTAACCTGGAAAAGCTACCAACTGGATAAAACCCGAATTTCAATGAGAGATTTATGTCAAAGCATATCTGAGATGAGTAGCATGCTGAACAAAACCAATTATGCACAACCACAGGAGTTTCTCATGTTCTACTGTGGCCAATGCCCAGCAAAAGTTTTCCAGTGTGTTTTGAACTGGTTTCTTTCAAAGTCATTTCCACTTAGGTTCAATAGAATGCCATGATGATTCAAGGAGCTTGAATGTGAGTCAGGTGCCTACTGTAGGTAGCCTGACAATAGCCAAAGGAAATAAGGAAGTTAGAGAAAACAATTTGCCAGTTTAGTCCTCTGTGTTCAGTTTCTCACAGAACACTTGCTGGATTTATTTTTTTATGCATTTGTTAGCCACAGATTTCCATTTTATATTTGCAAGGACTCTAATCTTATGCAACCATTGTAGATCTTCAAAGAATGCCAACCACTAAAAGAAATATGGTTCATTGGGCTACCAACATAATTATGACTACAGTAAGAATACACTGGTACTAAGTTACTGTAACGTCTATCAGATCTGTCAAGCAGATCAGAGCTCCCCAGTCAAAGTGATAATGTACAGTATCTGTGTTAAAAGAACAGGAGTACTTGTGGCACCTTAGAGACTAACAAATTTATTAGAGCATAAGCTTTCGTGGGCTACAGCCCACTTCTTCGGATGCATATAGAGTAAAACATATATTGAGGGGATATATATACACACATACAGAGAGCATGAACAGGTGGGAGTTGTCTTACCAACTCTGAGAGGCCAATTAAGTAAGAGAAAAAAAACTTTTGAAGTGATAATCAAGATAGCTCAGTACAGACAGATTGATAAGAAGTGTGAGAATACTTACAGGGGAAGATAGATTCAATGTTTGTAATGGCTCAGCCATTCCCAGTCCTTATTCAATCCTGAGTTGATTGTATCTAGTTTGCATATCAATTCCAGCTCAGCAGTCTCTCGTTGGAGTCTGTTTTCTAACACGGCTGCTACTCTGAAACCTGTCAGTATCTGTGTTAGAAGACACAAAGTATCCCTCCATGTATGTTCCAGTCCTCCAAGTTGGGAATTTTTCAGTAGCTGCATATCATATGCAACTCTGGACTAAAGTGTAGGAGAAAGGTTAAGGTTGGTCCCTAAAAAGGTTTAATTTAATTTAATATTATTTTGCCTCATTGTTTTCACCTTCAAAATCTGGTTGAAAGGTAGGCAGTATCAGCTGCAAAGGATAATTCACTCCTGATGATATTTACACGGTAGGCAGATAGCTTTGCTTCTAAAGACTTGGTGAAGCAGATTGTCATTTCAATGGATTAATTTTACAGTGGATTATACATGCAGGGCACTTGGGATATGTGGCAAGTGGCAAGTTGGGAGACTATTTCCAGAAAACATTGCTCTCTCTGAGTGCTGGAGGCTTTTCCTTTCTAGATGTAAGGTGTAAATTGTCTTTGATCCTATAGTACTTACTGAACCTATTGAAAAAGGCAGTAGTGCCTAGGGAAGGAGCCCATCATCTATATCCAGATACAAAACCTCTGTTCCACATCAGCTATAGCCCAGAACTATGCATGTTGAAGACCATAACCTTCTGTGGTTTATACAAGTTTAGTCTGAACAGTTCCACAGGCTGTGAAAACCACAGCAATAATATTTCTTAGCTTCTCAGGGACAATATGGCAAACATTATTCTGAGAAATAAAGACTTTGGAGACATTATATCACTGAAAGTTTCAATGGGCTGGATTCTTCTTGTGTAAAAGTATAAATCAAGAATATCCAATGAAGTCAATGGTCCTGCACCTGATCAATTTATCTTCCCCACATACGACTATACCGCTACCACCAAATGGCCCAGTACTGAGATGGGATCAGCTCATGGATGAAGCTGATTGAAATGAAATCTGAACAAGAGTGTGTGTATGTTGAAAAGGAAAGCACCTTTGAAGAATTTGCAGCCACATCGCTGTCCCTTTGGCTGAAGGCACACACCCACAATTGGTCAATTCAGTCCATAATTTAAGAGAGCTCTTTAACTTCTTCCTGATGCTAAGCTCTCACATAGCATCATCCATGAATAATGTTTTCTATTGTCTCCACTTGGCTAGGAGATTCCATCCCATCCTGAAAGACAGTGACCTGGCTTCAGTTACACATACTCTTGTCACCTCTTGTCTGGATTTCAGCAATGCAATATACACAAGAATGAAGCCATTCGCCTTCAGGAAACTCCATGTAGCACAGAACATTGCAGCACATCTCAGAAGTACCCTCAGAAGACATCTGCATGGCTGTGTGCTTTACACTCACTTACACAGTCTTTACATGAGTATAAATGACCACAGGATATCCAAGATAGCGGAGAATGAGAAATATTGACCATTTTATGGTGACCATTCCATCATAAAAATGCTTATGATATTGACATAAAGTTATGAGGCCAGGTGGCCTAGAGAATAGGGCACTGGAGTGGGACTCAGATTTTGGTTCTATTCCTAGCTCTGCCTCTGGCCTCCCGGGTGACCAAATCTATTCACTTCTCTGTACCTCAGTTTCCCCATCTGTAAAATAGGTATAATGATATGTATCTGCTTTGTAAAGCTCTATAAGATCCACTGAAGAAAAGAGCTATTATAAGAGTTCAGCATTATTATTAACATCCCGGTTTTCCACATTGTGGTAGTAAATGCTTTGAACTGAACCAATCTGCTGCACACTCTAAATGAAGTGATTTAATGGAAGTCCTGGATGGAAACAACCATAACTATCAGTAGGGTCAGTAACTCAGTAGTGAACATTATTCACTTTCAATGAGACTAAACTTCTAAATCACTTAGGGCCAGATTTTTTATAAGGTATTTTTTAAAAAGTGCAAATAAGTGGGGAGTGCCTAGGCACTTTTGAAAACTCTTACTAGATGTCTCCCCCGGAGTCCGACCTATACCTCATCATGGTGGAGAGGTGTAACATCTGAAGTAGGGGATCTCTCATTGAGCTATGCCATCAGCGATGAAGGCTCTTCCGAAATATCACCTTGGGCATTATGCAAGGTGGATAGGTCCAACAAGAATCCTGAAAATGATGGCTAACACAGGTGGCGAAGATGCAGTGCAGCAGCTGCACCTAGCTACCCAAGGTGAAGGAAGTCGCTGAGAAAGACTCAATGGCTCGGGTCACATAGCATGAAGCCAGTACTGGTAGACCAGGAAAAGGGTCATGTTGCTGTGCCTCCATCTCATCTCAGTGGGACGAGGTATTTTTTTGGAACAATCGTTTGCTCTTGCTTTTGACCATGAATAACTTAGCACTCTGCACCAGGGTTAAAGCCCCTGCCTTATTCTCAGATGTAGATGCCTTGCCAGTGCCGACTTCCCTCAGCACAAATATGATGGGCTAGTGCCAAAGATACTCTAGGGATGCGCATCCTCTGATGTTGGCAGGCATGTCTGCAGTATACTGTATATGGTGACAATGCATCCAATTGTATCTGGGATCTCCACCTGTCCATCAAAATTGCAACCTGGAATGTTGAAACTCTTCACAGGCGTGGTCATCAGGTCACTGTCTCATGTGAAATGGACTGTCTTGGCATATCAATCACAGGCCTAACAGAAGCAAGGCTGATAGATCACGGACGTCATAAGGTGGAAGATTCCTCACTTCTGTATTCTGGCAATCTCAACCACTGACATGGGGTAGCTCTGCTACTGTGAGGCAAGGCCAAGTCCTCGTTGATAACCTGGATGCCCATGTCTTCTCAATTAGACATTGGCATGGTTACCTCGCTGTCACACTAGTCTATGCGCTGACAGAGGAATCTGTTGATTCAGTTAAAGATCATTTTTACGATCAAGATCAAATGGAATCTCTAGTATGCACAGTCCCTCCATATGATAATCTCATGATCCTGGGCGACCTAAATGCAGTTACTGGCTCCCTGTGAACTGGGTTTGAAGAGGTCATTGGTCATTATGGTTCAGGTATACCTAATGATAACTCTTGCTGCTTGCTCACATTCTGTGCCTCCCAGAATCTTTCCATTCTTGGGCCATAGTTCAAGTGGTGACGCATACATCAGATGTCATTGATCTCTCACAATCACGTCACTCAAATGGAGTTGGACCATATCATCACACGTGACAGGCGTCTCTTCACCTTCTGTAGAGTATATTGTAGTGCAGAATGTGCTGCAAACACAGATCACCACCTAGTGGTTGTCCATATTGTGTTGATGCTCCAATGAGGAAGTAAACCCTCTGAGATGATTAAGAAGTTTGACATTGATGCACTTCGCATGCCAGGTTTAGCTAACGGGTTTTGTATCGATGTCAGCAATAGATTCTCGGCTCTAGCCAACCTGCCGAATGACACAGACGTTGCCTGGTCTCTTTTCACTTCCATGCTCTACCAATCCATTGAGCAGACAATTGACTATAGGCGTCCAGCACGCTGACCCTAGCTATCGGAGGAGGCCTTCCAGATAATTAAATTGAAGGCCACAGTCCGTCAGCATGGCAATAAGAGCACTCACAAGCAGCTGAAGTGAAAATTTTACACCTTGGCATTCCGTGATCGTGAGGAATATTATAACCAAGTGGTGGACAATGTTGAATTTGGCTTAGCCAGGGTCGACTTAAAACCAGAATTTCGCACAATCCGCAACCTCAGTGGTCAAAAGGTAGTCACTACGAATGGCATCCTGAACGACAGCTAAGGCCATCCATGTAAATTGGACGAAGACATCCTCTCATGCTGGGTGGAACATTATTACAGTGTCTTGAACTACTCTCCAGCTGCTGCTTGCTCAGAGCTGAATAATCTGGCAACCACTGTGGTTCCGAACCCAGACACTTGTACTGATGCACCAACACTGGATGAAGTGAAACATGCCATCTATAAACTGAACAATGGACACACAGCCAGCGCTGATGGCTTCCCCCCCGAGTTGTTAAAATGTGCTGTTGACCTATAGCAGAATCACTTCTGGCCATTTTTCATCTGGTGTGGAGAACTGGAACTTTGTCAACCACCTGGAAGGATGGTATTGTGATCTCACCTTCTAAGGGCAAGGGACCGCGCAGTGAATGTAAGAGCTATAGGCCAATCACCTTGCTGTCCATTCCAGGGAAGGTATTTGTGCATGTTCTGCTGGTGTGCTTGGAGCCTCTGTTATATCAGAAGCATCACCCTCAACAGTCAGGCTTTACGAGGAACAGGTGCACCTTTTGGTGCTCCGTTTGTTGTCGGAGACACACCATGAGTTCAGGAAGCCCCTGCATGTAGTGAACATTGATCTTAAGGCTGCATTTGATTCAGTTGACCATGTCATGCTATGAAGGCTGTCATAAACAAATAGTTAAGGGTTAATGCCTCTTTTACCTGTAAAGGGTTAAGAAGTTCACCTAGCCTAGCTGACACCTGACCAGAGGAACCAATGAGGGGACAAGGTGGTTCAAAAGGAAGGAGGGAAGTTCCCTTTGTTTAGTTTCAGTTTAAGTTTTGACCAGAGTGGGAAAGCTCCAGAATTCAGCCTCTTATCAAGTAGTGAGTATTAGTGAAGGAAATAAATAGGTTTATATTTATTTCTTTGTAACTTGTCTTGGGCATTAGGGAATAATCAAATTGGGTATTTTTTGTGGAACTAAGTTTTTGCCCAGAGGGACATCCTCTGTGTTTTGAATCTTTTGTCTGTGAGAGTAGCTAGTATGCTAATCTCTCCCAGAGGGTTTTCTTTTACCTTTCTTTTCTTTAATTAAAAGCCTTCTTTTTAAGAACCTGATTGATTTTTCCTTGTTTTAAGATCCAAGGGGGTTGGATCTGGCTCACCAGGAATTGGTGGGGGAAAGGAGGGGGGATGGTTAAATTCTCCTTGCGTTAAGGTCCAAGGGTTTGGATCGGTGTTCACCAGGAAATTGGTGAAGAAGTCTCTCAAGGCTACCCAGGGAAAGGAGTTAGAACTTGGGAGTGGTGGCAGCAAAACCAGATCTAAGTTGGTAATTCAGTTTAGAGGTTCACATGCAGGTCCCCATATCTGTACTCTAAAGTCCAGAGTGGGTGTGAAGCCTATAACAAAGGCCTTAAAGAGCATAGGTGTCCCTATCACACTGCTGGACTTGATTAGAGAGCTGTATAATGGAACCATGACCAGGTAAGTCTGGGGAATCAGATGTCAGCACACTTAAAATCTGTATCTGGTGTCAGGCAGGGCTCTGTCTTGGCCCCTCCACTTTTTTGTCAGGCAATGGATTTCATAATGCAGCATTCCGTCAACTCCATAGGCATTAAGATTGGTGATTTCTCGCTCTCAAACTTTGACTACACAGATGACATTGTTAGTCTATACAGAGCCCCAACGGGTTTCACGAGGCACTCCAGGAAATGGGTTCAAGAAGTCTGTTCGGATGTTGGACTCTTGTGGGCCATCAAGTCCTTGCAGCTGCGCAGGAACGGACCAAATGGCGAACGATCGCTACGTCCGACTGTTCGGCTAAGTGTTGAAGACGACTAGATGTCTGTTTGTGTCTTTAGGCACCAAAATACCCTAAAAAAAATCCCACCCTTGGGCCTTGCAACGCCAAGACAAGCAACACCTAAATCTCATTTAAAATTTCTGGGCGTTAGGTGGTTTTGAAAACTCCACCAGAAATCTGCAGAAGGCACCGCATCTCAGCACACATGCACAGCAGACTAGTTGCCCATAAGAGCAGGTTTGTGAATTTCATCTCTATGATGCTCAAGCACACATCTTACTATCCCTAAACTTTGTCTGGCATTGATATTGTGGGTCTGTGTGAAGCAAAGGTCAACACTGAGAACTTGTTTGATAATTAAATCATAACCTAATCAGAATGAGGTGTTCTGAATCTTTTCCTATAACATCTTACTTTATATGAGGTTAAAAAAAAAAGTGCTACAAAAAAAGGATATTTTAGTGCAACCTTTAAATTAGCACCATGGATTACACCCAACAAAGCAATATATGATGATACTATTACTAAAACAAAAAGGTGCCAAATTCACGATGAAAGGAATGCAAGGATTTAATATGTGTACAAGGCAATTTGAAACAAATTGCTCTAATGGACATTACTGAATAAAAGAAAGGGTGATTTCACCCGCTGTGCAGCATAGCTTTAGCACTTACATACCCCTTTGACTGACGCAGTTGAAATGTTTTATTATTTTAGTTACATTTGTGCCCATCAGTCATAATAAATATATAATCTTTAAGGTGATGTTTTTGTAAGTCCTTAGGAACTCTGGTATGATTATACTTTAAGGAATTTTGAAAAAGAAAATTAAAAATATCTGTTATTAAAGCAAATGCTGAAGCTATATATGTAGTAATAATAATGTATATATTCTTATGTAGCCCTTTTCATCAGTAGATCTCAAAGAAAATAATCATCATCTACATTTTAAAGATGGGGAAACTGAGGCATAGAACAGTGAAGTGACTTGCCCAAGATCACACAGCTAAGCCCAGAATAGAACCCAGATCCCGCAGTCTGTTATCCCCCAGTGTGTTATCCACTAAGCCCCACTGCCTAACTACAGGGAGAGAATTTCAAAAGCTCCTAAGGGATTTCAAAGTACAAGTCCCAGTGACATTCTACAGGACTAGATATTTTGGAAAACCTACCTCATAACTGGTATTAGAGTCTATTATCATTCCATCAATACCATTGTTTCAAACAATCCTGTGTTTAACAGAGATTTGCCAGATGCAACCAGGTTTGCATAGCTCCTGATATGGAATGCCACTGAGGGTTACAACGTTACATTAGCTAGGTTGTAAGAAGGTATTGTGACTCTAATGTATGCTCCTCAGAGGCTTAGCTAGTCTGACCAACTGGCGGAGGCTTAGGTAGTCTGTCCAGCATTTTTTTTCCCAACTGAAATTGGGTTTTTGACTAAATTAAAATTTTTACAGAAAGCCTCTACTTTTGTTGAATTTTAAATTTGTCAGAAGACAACAAAAAACATTTTTCTCTTGCTGAAAAAAACAAATAAAAATAGTTTAATAGCCAAAAAAAGGCTTTCACTCAAATATGAATTTGAGTGAATTAGCAAATTTGGAGACAACACCACTAAGTGAACAACAGGGCAAAGGTAATAATTATGGACATTTTTTTTTAAGCTGCTCATTCGAGTATGAGCACTTAGAGCTGGTTGGAAATGGAAGTTATATTCCACAGGAAATTCCAACATTTCAAAATTTGTTTTTGTTACAAATGAGTATAAAAAGAAAGTTCAGGTATGATTAATGTTCAGCCAGGCAGAATGCATTTCTTTCTCCATTAGTTTCTTACCTTGTTGCTCTTTGATCAACTTCTACAAGTATTTTAGCTGTGAAGAAGGAAATCAGGGCCAACGAGTCAAAATGGCATCAATGATTGATTTTTAATGGTGCTCTCAACCTGCCGTGGGGAGCAATTTTGAATGATGGAACTGACAAAGAATAGGTCAGATTGTAGTGGGAAATCTGAAGAATGATGCTTGAAGAAAAGAATGAGCTAGGGAACCAAAGTTATGCAGAGGTCCCCAATTCAGCAAAGCATTTAATACATCCTTAACTCCTATTGACTTCAATGAATAAACAGGTTGGGAGAGAAGAGGAGGATTGAAAGAAAGAAACAAGTCACATAGTAAAGAATATCTATAAACAGCCAAAGCCTAAAAGGATTTCAAATACAGAGGCCTGGCAACTCTAAGATTTTGTGTTTGTTTCTTTCTTTTATTTACGCCATGTGACACAAAGTACTCTGTTTTAGTTCTACAACATCTGTTTCACTGCATTTTTAGTACTTTGGAGCCCAATAAAAACAATGATTTCATTTTAAAACATGTTTTGTTTTCCGGGATGCATTTAGTCTACCTTAATACTTAGAAGCTTTTAAGTTTTTCCTACTTTCCTCCCCACAAGAAATAAAGCAATGTGAATACCTAGGAGAAAACTCATCTGGTGGCCTTCATTTTCCTCTTACTTACACTAGGGGAAGCTAGGTGTAATTAGATAAAACCACTGTAAATTAAAGGACAATTGGCCTTATGTTGTGTGGAGCATGTTATATTATTTATCTGTTTTGTGCATGCTGTCACTTTAAGGGTTAGTCTACAATGGCAACGCAGCAGCGCTTTAACGTGGCAATGCAGCAGCACTTTAACGTGGCTTGTGTAGTCGCGGCAGAGCGCTGGGAGAGCTCCACCAGGGGCATGGCCTACACTGGTGCTTTACAGCGCTGAAACTTGCTGCACTCAGTGGGTGTTTTGTCACTGAAGCCAGTTGCTATTTTGTGTTCAGCAAGGCTGTCACTGGACAGGGGAGATTGGCCAGAACAGTCATCCCAGGACCTGGGTTGGAGGGGGATCAAGAGCAGGTCTGTGGCTCAGAGCATCTGCGGCAGCAGAAGCAGTTCTGATTGGCTTCTAATACTGTTGAGAGCAGTCAAATGAGTTCCCCATACCAGGAGATGTGCTGAAGATTCCCCCAACATCCACCCACTCACACGCACACATGGAGAATCGTCAGGAAACCAATCATGCCTGAGAGAGGCAGATACAAACAGCTGGGCTGAACTAGGCGAATTAAATGTGTTCCATAGTTAAACAATAAAAACATTGAAAGATTGCACCAGAAAGATTGCAGAAAACTGTGGGGTTTTGCTCTGTATGCAAGGGAGTATTTTTAATTTCCAAAGTTATAAAATCTCAGAGAATGGGAAGTAAGATGCTAACATCACAAATGACACTTTTAAGTGTTTTTATTCAATATGTATTCCAAACTTCATGTATGTCATAGAATGAGCACATGCATTCTGACTTTGGAGTTGGGGATACTCCTGCCTGCCACTTTCCCCGGACAACCCCTCACTTTAAAGCAGGGCAGAGCAACAAGGCAGCACACTTTACTATTGCTGCTACCTCTGCCAAGGAGCAGTACATGTCAGGGCCTTGCAGATCAACCTCCTGCTGGAGGAAAAATCTTACTGTAGTCCATTACATTATGTACACCAGTCCTTAAACAGATGTGGTCACAAACAGCATGCAGACAAACCTGGCTTTTAGAAATCTCAGCCAAAACATAAATACCTCATTCCCAGTGTTGATAAATTGTATAGTCAGTTTCTTGACCACACTTTGATTCATTATGAAATATATTCAAAAGGCCAAATAACCAATGTCAGTCAGGTTTATTGCTCTAAGCCAATACTAATACAGTACCAAAAAAAAAAAAAAAGATTCTATATATTACCAGTCTCCAGGAAGCATCTTGTGCAGCGATGTTACATTCACCTTATGCAGCACCTTATGTGCTCCCCAAAGTTATATACCTAAAGACATCTTTTTTATACCCTACCTGTTCACAAGTAAAAGGTACTGTGAATGTCATTTGAAACTAGGTTTAACCAATCAGCTTTCTACCTTATTTTTCTGGTACCATGGTGTACTCCTTATGTCTTTATTCTGGATACATGCATTTCAGATACCAAAAGGCATGACAACACCTTCTAGGTTTGTGCTAGGATAGAACAATCATGTGTCTTGTCCTCTTTCTTTGGGTTATTCCAGTACAGACCTGTGAAAGTAACTTCCTTTCTGTTGCTATAGTAAAAGCACTAAGCACTCATCTGTCCTGATCTTGACAGCTTGCCTATTTGCTCAAGCCAAAACTTACTTCAGTAAATGCCTAGGGGTTATGGGATACTTAACATAAGTGATCAGGGTTATACAAAAATCAGACCAATTTAGGCTATATTATATCTATCTCTATATCTGTATGGTGTGGGTAATACATATTAATACGATATGTATATATGCTAGCCAGCATATATAGTCAACATCAGGAAGCAACTCTATACCAAGAAATTGACTAGTAAGAGAGATTAAGGCAGAGAAAGAGCAAACTTTCTTGCTGTTTTAAGAAGCCACAGCACCAAAAACAAACAATACAGCATTTCTTCAAGGACTGTACACTACTTGCATGCTAAAAAAAAGAATTTACAAGCCTTTGTGTAACACAGCCACTTGTTGATTCCTGCCATAACAATGCAATGCAGTCAGAGGAGCTTCCATGAAACGGGGGGAAAGTGGTGCATGGCAAAGAGGTGCAATTCTCCTGGGTCCTCTCCACACAAATATATGGAGGGAAACATGAGGGTCTATTTAAACTAAATGGTAACTACTGGAATAGTAAACACCTGTGTCTTAACCAGTTCTTAAAGTTGCAGGGGATATGTGACAACTAGCAAACAACTCGTGGCCACTTTATAGAAACAAATTCTATTGTCCCGCTATTTTCCCATAGCTAACTCAGTGCCAATAAATCCAAGAATGATACGGACCTTTGGCAAGGTGTCCAGATATCCCCTTTATTTTCTTTTTATATTGGCACCCAATCTTCCGCATGCCTCAGTGGGATGTTAAAACACCGTAGCTTAGCTCTGACAGCAATACCCTTTTCTTTATTGCCAGCTGTTAATTTACACAAAAGTAAATGCAGGAAAGGTTGAGTTGACCTCTGAAATGATTGACTGTCATGATGGGAAATTCCCTGACACAGAGAATCTTTATGGGACAATATTTTAATTATTTAGACAGAAATCTCAGCTGAGCAGACTGTATAGCACATGTTCTCAGTCTAGCTTTAGACAGAAATGTTCCTCGACTTAGCTTGCTGGATTATGTAAGTGTACAATGGATTTAAAAAAAAAAAAGCACTGCTCTAGGGGGTCAATCAACTGGAGATAGAATACAAAACTTCTGGCATAAACTCAATATGTTTTTTTCTTTTTTTCCCTCTTACCTGACACTGAGAATCCAAATTTGATTTGTTATCGTTCAAATCGTCCATGAAATTGCTCAGTAAAGATCACAGTAATGCATATATGTGAAACAGGCCCTAATATTTGGAACACTTGTTTAATATGGTATCCTCCCCCCCCCCCCAAAAAAAGGTTACTTTCTAAAAACAGGCTGTGGAACAAATACATGATATTTGCAAAGACTGATGATGATGCTGACCAATAAACAAAGACTGAATAAGGAAGCTTATTAATTACATTGTAACAATATTGTGGGAGGCAGTGTGTCTATTCCTGACTCTCAGGCTAACCTTATGTAAGTTATGAATCCTCTGTGTCTCAGTTTCCCTATCTACAAACTGGAAATAATAATGCCCATCTGCTGCTGTGAGTAGAACTGATCTGAACTTTAAATGACATTTGTTTCCAATGCATACATTTGGAATATAGAAAACACCCGTGAAATTGGAGAATTTGGCAAAAACAATTTTGTTTACTTACAAGTTGTTTTGAAGGGAACATTGGAACAATTCTCTTTCTGACCTAACTTGTCTCCCAGGACTAAAACTCCCTGAGTTCACTCATGAACCTTCTGTGCTGACTAAACATGCCTCACAATCACTATTGGGGAAGAGGAACAGCTCCTGCTGCATCTGTGTAGGTCCTATACGGCCCCCATCTCTGAAGTATTGGAGTGCCTCCCAGCAGTGAAATGTAACAAAATAATGTATGTCTCCTGCCACTGGGCACACTTAGGCACCTGTTTAGAAAATGCTGGGCTTCGAGGCAAGTCAAGTGGGATGTCCTTCCTTAAACAAAAGAGCAAGCAGAAGGTGGGGTGACTCTCAGATTTCTGGACGATGGGATAATAGGGACAAAATGGATCTAGTCCTTTCCTGGAGGGGACATTGCAGCATGTTCTTCTCTAAGGGTACATCTACAGTACAAAATTAACTCAAACTTATTCTATTCAAATTTTCAGAAGCGATTTTATACATTCGGTGTTGTGTGTCCCCACTAAAGCGCGTGAATTCGGCGGAGTGCATCCACAGTACCGAGGCTAGCATCGAATGTCGGAACAGTGCACTGTGGGAAGCTATCCCACAGTTCCTACAGTCCCCGCCGCCCATTGGAATTCTGGGTTAAGCTCCCAGTGCATGATGGGGCAAAAACATTCTCGCGGGTGTTTCTGGGTGTGTGCCGTCACTCGCTCCTCCCTCTGTGAAAGCTACGGCAGACGCCATACTGCCAGCAGACGGTGCACCGCCTGTCTCCTGATACTATGAATCCACCCCGCATGTCCTCTCGTCTTTCTATCTACTCTTTTATCTAACCATTTCCCGCCTTTTTTCGGCTACCATGAACCAAGCAGCACAGCTTCCGCCGCAAACTCTGCTCTCCTGCTCTTGCATCGCTAGCTAATTTTTCCATATTGTCGGTCCTGGGATCCTGTGGAAGCTACAGAAGACAACCATTTCCCGCCTTTTATCGGCCATCTTGAACCAAACGGTTCTCCTACGTTTCGCACCCTTTTTCCAGGATTACCCATGCAGGCGCCATAGCACAGCAAGCATGGAGCCCACTCAGATCTCCGCTGCAGTTTTGGCCATTATAAATACCTCATGCATTATCCAGCAGTATGTGCAGTACCTGCAAAACCGGGTGAGGAAGCGACAACAGTGCGATTACTATACTGATGAGGACATGGACACAGACATTCCTAGAACACAGCATGTGGCGACTGGGAAATCATGGTGGCATTGGGCCAGATTCATGCCGTGGAATGCCGATTCTGGGCCCGGGAAACAAGCACAGACTGGTGGGACCACATAGTGTTGCAGGTCTGGGATGATTCCCAGTGGCTGCGAAACTTTTGTATGTGTAGGGCCTCTTTCATGGAACTTTGTGACTTGCTGTCCCCTGCCCTGAAGCGCAAAGACACCAAAATGAGAGCAGCTCTCACAGTTGAGAAGCGAGTGGCCATAGCACTGTGGAAGCTTGCAATGCCCGACAGCTACTGGTCAGTTGGGAATTAGTTTGGAGTGGGAAAATCTACTATAGGGGCTGCTGTGCTGCAAGTAGCCAACACAATCATTGACCAGCTGCTATCAAGGGTAGTGACTTTGGGAAATGTGCAGACCATTGTGGATGGCTTTAATGCGCTGGGGCGATAGACGGAATGCATATCCCTATCTTGGCCCCAGCACACCGGGGCGGCCAGTACGTAAACCGCAAGGGGTACTTTTCCATGGTGCTGCAAGCACTGGTGGATCACAAGGGACGTTTCACCGACATCAACATGGGATGTCCGGGAAAGGTGGATGACACTCGCATCTTCAGGAACTCTGGTCTGTTTGAACAGCTGCAGGAAGGGACTTACTTCACAGACCAGAAAATTACTGTTGGGGATGTTGAAATGCCTATAGTTATCCTCGGGGACCCAGCCTACCCCTTAATGCCATGTCTCATGAAGCCATACACAGGCACCCTGGACAGTAGTAAGGAGCAGTACAACTATAGGCTAAGCAAGTGCAGAATGATGGTAGAATGTGCTTTTGGACGTTTGAAAGCGCACTGGCGCAGTTTACTGACTCAGTTAGATCTCAGCACACCCAATATTCCAATTGTAATTGCTGCTTGTTGTGTGCTCCACAATATCTGTGAGAGTAAGGGGGAGACTTCTATGGCGGGGTGGGAGGTTGAGGCAACTCGCCTGGCAGCCAATTTCGCTCAGTCAGACAACAGGGCAATTAGAAGAGCGCAGCAGGGCACGCTGCACATCAGAGAAGCTTTGAAAGCCAGTTTCATGATTGGCCATGGTACGGTGTGACAGTTGTGTTTGTTTCTCTTAAAGTTACCCGCCCCCTATATATATGAAAGGAAATAAAGTCAAAATTGTTTAAAAACTGTTCTTTATTATTTATTGCACAACACATTGAGAGAAATCAGAAAGTAGACCAGCAGCGGGGGGTGGGCGGTATTGGGTTAGGACAAGTCCAGAAACCAAATCATAAGTTCGCATATGCCAGCTTTCTGCTGCTTGGGCGATCCTCTGGGGTTGAGTGTGTTGGTCCACGTAGCCTCCCCCCTCATGTTCTTGGGCATCTGGGTGAGGAGGCTATGGAACTTGGGGAGGAGGGACGGTGATTATACAGGTGTTGCAGCGGCAGTCTGTGGTCTTTCTGCCTTTCCCGCATTAGATCCACCATACAGCGGAGCATGTCAGTTTGCTCCCCCATGAGCTTGACCATAGCGTCCTGCCTGCTCTCATTGCGTGCGTCCCTCCTCTCCCCCATGAGCTTGACCATAGCGTCCTGCCTCTCTCATTGCGTGCGGGAGGACTGCATGAGCTCAGCGAACATGTCGTCCCGAGTTCGTTTTTTTCCGCCTTCTAATCTGGACCAGCCTCTGGGACGGAGTAGATAGGGGCCGCGTTGAAACATTTGCACCTGCGGGAGGAGAAAAAGGGAGGGTAGTATTTTAAAAGATACATTTCAGAGAACAAAGGGGACACTCCTTCTCAGTGAAACAGGGAATTCATAGTACACAGCACATATTCTTTCTGTACAAGTTAGCATTTTGCCTCTTATACTGAAGTGCCTGCCACTTTGGTGTGAGTAAGCCATCACACACGGCCGGGCAACAGAATTCAGCTTGCAGGCAGCCTAGGGGCATGCGGGGTTCTGCTTCTTCTACATTCATTTCAATGCTTTCAAACTGCTGGGCCCTCTTTCCCATAGCAAGCAATGCCTGGTGGGTTTACCATATAAAAGGAGGGCTTGCAGGCTCCCTGGGATGATCGCTTCACACAACACACACACACACACGCACCCACCGCGTGACTCTGATGAGGCTCTGAGCAGGGATGAGCCCTTTAAACTAAATGTGAACAGCCCAGCTCGGCTTGGTTCCCCCCCCAGCCCCTCACCGCGTGGCTCCGATCAGGTTCTCACTCACCAGAAGTACCTTCTCCAGGGTCAAGGTCCGGGAGCCCGCCTTGGAAGTGGGGGGAGGCTATTGGCTCCAGCATTAAGAATAGTTCCTGGCTAGGGGGGAAAACGGATTCCCCACTTGCCGCCTGTGCACTGTCCTCCTCCTCCTCCTCCTCTTCATCCTCCAATGACTCTTCCTCCTCACTCTGTGCATCTCCCCCTTTGCAGGTGTCCATGGACAGTGGTGGGGTAGTGGTGGCGTGCCCCCCCCATAATTGCATGCAGCTCACGGTAGAAGTGGAATGTATGGGGCTGTGACCCAGAGCGCCCATTCGCCTCTGGGGCTTTTTGGTACGCTTGCCTGAGCTCCCTGATTTTTGTACGACACTGCTCTGTGTCCCTGGAGTAGCCTCTTTCCATCATGGCCCTGGAGACTTTAGCGTACATATTTGCATTCCTTTTTTTGGAACGTAGTTCTGCCATAACAGATTCGTCTCCCCAACATGCAGTGAGATCCAGTACCTCCCGTTCGGACCATGCTGGAGCTCGTCTGAGAATCCGGGACTGCGTGATCTCTTGTGATGGTGGACTCTGCATGGTCGCCTGTGATGGTGGACTGTGCTGATGGTCACCTGTGCTGATGGTGACCAAACAGGAAATGAAATTCAAAAGTTCCTGGGGCTTTTCCTGCCCACCTGGCTAGTGCATCGGAGTTGAGAGTGTTGTCCAGAGCGGTCACAAGAGAGCATTCTGGGATAGCTCCCGGAGGCCAATAACATCGAATTGCGTCCACAATACCTTTAACCCGGGATTGCGATCTCGATTTAAGCGCTACTCCACTTGCTGAGGTGGAGTACAGAAATCGGATTAAAGAGCCCTTTAAATCGAAAAAACCAGTTTGGTCGTGTGGACGGAATCATTTTTTTTTCCGAATTAACTCGTCTAATTCCAAAATAACAGACTAGTGTAGACCAGGCCTAAGAGAAAGCAGGTTTCCTCACTGCAGGGCACAAAAAGCATGCACTGCAGATGCATGAGCAGGCATAGCTAGCAGGAAATTGAGATCCCTGCTCAGCCAGTCAAATCCTCTCTCTCTACTTCACTGTCACCAGAAATATGGGGATAGCTGTGATCATTTGGGGAAATGTAAACAATCTACAGCTAAGTATTGAGTTAAGATTTTCAAAAAACAGTAGTGGTTTGGGGTGCCCTAATTTTTGACTGGCCAGTTAGAGATATCTCAAAGGAGCCTGTTTTTTCAGAAGGCAGGTACTCAAAACTTTTAAAAACGCAGGCCTTTTTAAGACATCTCAAATTGGGCACCCAAATATGGAGACAAAAATAACTAGCCATGTTTAAAAACTTGAACCTTTGAGTGTTTATCTGGACTGAACTTCCAAAGCTCTGATGAGTTTATTAATTTTGACAGAGACTGCATTAACTATTTAACTATAGCAAATGAATTAATATCTATATCAATAAATATCGTGAAAAGGAAGGAAAGACTGCTAACTAAAAGTGTATAGTGCTGGCCTAGGAATGGGTCCATCAATTTTTTCTCAGGAATTACATTATCTAAACTAAAAGGAAAATATACTTTATACTGCCTTCCCCTCCCCTTCCCCCTGAATTTCTGGTAAATTGTCAATCATGTCAGTGGTTTTATGACCTTTTATGCTGCTTTGGTAGCATTTTCTATACTTAACATCATCACGTCCTATAATTTTACTGCAGTAACATCAATCTAAAATGATCTTATTGCCATAAAGCAAGGAATTGTCATTAAGACATCTTTTCAAATCATAAAATTGTTTAAGTAGGGGAAGCGGGCCAAAAAGATAAGTTCCCTCAACACTAAAAGACCTTCACAAAGACAACATAAGGGCTTTGGAAAACTCCAAACTGTTTTCATATGAAGGATAGGTAAAGGATGAAAATTTGAGAGAAGAACCTCTTGCTTCTCTTGTTGTTCCTTCTTTTCTTCTTTCCCACTCTCATTATTTTAGTGTTCCAAATACTCAGGACATCTATTTTCACTATGCTTAGTCAGCATTTCAGAAGCAATGCCTTCTACTCAATGCCTCTTTAACCCATAAAGAACATTTGCCTCATTCACCATCACATGCCAAAAACCAAATGGTGGGAGGAAAAGTGCAGTGAAAACCTTGGCATGTTGTGGAGGATCTGGCAAACTCCCATCAGCCTGGATCACTGGAGGCAAGCATGCAGCAGGTCACCCTCTCAACAATAATTCACATGATACAGCCAAGAAATCTAAGCCCTTTAAACTTGTGTCAGTCCTTGGATTGTATGGGAAGAAACTCCTGCCACTTCTGGGGGAGAAAGAGCAATCCCCACCCCTCCTGCATCATACAAGAATTGGAAGGAAACTGCAAGTGAAATTTTATGAAGCTTCCCCCGCACAAGGGGTCATGTTAAATAACAGGATGTTATATATGACTTTGCAGTCGGTATAGACAGAGACAAGATATGTTTTACTGAATGTTGTGCCAGCTGGTGGTGGTTAAACCTATGATTACAGTAGGATATAGGGTATGTCTGCAATGCAAAAAAACCAACCACACAGCAGCAAGTCTCAGAACCTGGATCAATAGACTCAGGCTCTGAGACACGCCACTGTGGGGCTTCTTTTGCAGTGTTAGATGCATCATTAACCACAATCAGCTGGCATGATGTTAAACACAGCTTGTCCCTGTTCCCACTAACTGCAAAGTTGTGTTTAGGATGTGTAATGTTGTCAAATTAATTTGATTTGTTTTTACCTAGAATATAATATGTAAATAATAATGGACTGTCTTCCTGGGTCTAGGTGGCCACTCTAGGGATCTAGGATAAGGAAAAGCAGCCTGAGCCTGAACACAACTCAAGTTCTCAAGTGAAGATAAAACTCTATATGGGAATTTAACTTGAGCAGGGGAGAATCTGGCCTTCAGGGCCAAGATATAGTCAGCATAGTATATAGTGATGTACTACTGCTCTGTTAACCTAGTCTTTGCAGAAAACATCTCCAGTCAAACAACGCTAACTGTGAGAAGCAAATAGCCCAAAATGGAAGAGTGATTTTTCCCCCACGGTCACTCCTTGTAACATCTTCACTTCAGAACGCTGTGCTTCTAGCATGATTAGCATCTACCCCACCCCTGTACTCCCTCTAAGAAGGGATATTGTGCAGGTGTAGTGATAAGATGAAATTGGAGCGAGGCTCTTAAGGGTGCCATGGTCAGGTGCAGAGAATCAAGCAGTATTATGGAGGGGTTGGCACACTGAGGCTGGAGCTTTATCTTCCTAGAGAGCCACAAGGACTTTTGAAGGCTGCGCTCCCTACCGGCTGTGTGATCCCTTACACTCCTTCACCCACAAGAGAAGGGCAGTGACATTCTCCAGTGTGTTTCCAGCATTATCTTACCATGGAAGAGTATAAATAGTATCCCAGGCCCAGTTCTTTGGCATTTCCTGGAAGATGCCGAGTGTCCTAAGGTCCCAGTGGTGTCAACAGGAACTGAAGAGGATCAGCACCAAAGATTTATAGCATGAGGTACAGCAGTTAAATGATCAAAGTAGATAATTCTGCTTCTCATAAACCAAATCAAATTTGGCTTTTAAAGAACTGATTTTTTTAATTGACTACATCTCTGGTCTTGTAAAATTTCAGTTTTCCCAGCAACAGAATCAATAGGCTATTATATCTAGAATCTGTTGAATTATTTAAATGTGCCAAATTATTTGTGCAAATCATTTTAAAAGGCAGATAACTGTACAATCCCTGATCACAGAAGTTCACAATGTCAGCACAGCTTCCTCTCCAGTTATAGAGTTCTTCCATCAGAGACATGGAAACATTAAGATATTGTCAACAAAACAACAGTTGTGTGGGAAATTATTGCATATCAAGCCTATCTGTTACTGAAGTGTACACCTAAAAGAACCATTATTCCATCCAGGAAGAGACAGGAAATATAATCTCACTGAAATAATTTTTAATACAGTGAGGCAGTCTTGGGCATGTATGAATGACCATTATTATTTGCAATTAAATACACTGAATGATGTATTCATAGCAACTTGTATTACAACAAGCACATAAGTACAAATCCTTTTGCATTGAACTGTCCATTCACACTGCATAATATATTTAGCAGTAAACCGTGTGGAGTGCAATGAATTTTTTTAGTAGCTTTACTGCAATTCAATTCCATTTTAATTTGATACAATGTATCTTGAAATGTTTGATAGAGAAAACTATGAAAACACTTTTTAGAGCCAGGAGCCACTATTCCCATTTTACAACAACAAGGCAAATGATGTATGAACATTGCTAGACTAAAAAGAAAATTAATGTGTTTTACATCAGGAATAATAAAACATTCTAATTCTTCTGTTGACATTCCGCATTCCATCGTTAAATGTTTCTGCAAAGAGAATTTATAAAAATCATTTCAGAAAGGTGCATACCATTTGACCCAGATCAGAAAATGTGTTTTCTTTGTGGGTTTATTGTTATGAAGTTCATTATTTTGGCAGTGGTTTCACTCTGGTTGAGATATTGAAAGAAAGGCTGGCAAGTGATTGGTTAATTCCCTAGTAGCAGGATTTCTATCCCCCATCTTTGTCAGTGGAGGATGTCAGAACACATTACTTGGATGAGTTAGAAATTCTAGAGATTTGCAACTTGGAAAGGGGAAAGTATAATAATGTATTTTGTGGTATAATGGGCTCTCTCTTGACCTTTGTTATGGCATTGCACAACAGTGGTGCCACCCCAGAAGGAGCTGTTGGAGGCATTGTGTTTCAAGGAGGTGTAAAGCCAGAGCTTCACAGCATACAGAAGAAATACAGAAACTGTGGGTATTTGGTTTTGATTCAGAGCACCAGCCTGGGAGCTAGAAGGTGGAGAGAGTGAGGGAAATGTGGCAGAGAGAGGAGAAGCATTAGAACTATGTCTGCTCTAGCTCAGTGGTTCTCAAACTTCATTGCACCGCGACCCCCTTCTGACAACAAAAATTATTACACAACCCCAGGAGGTGGGACCAAAGCCTGAACCCGCTTGAGCCCCACCACCCCAGGCATGGGGGGCCGAAGCCCAAGGGCTTCAGACCTGGGGCACAGGTCCTTGTAACCTGAGTCTTGCCACCCAGGGCTCAAGCGGAAGCCTGAGCCCCATCACTCTGGGCTGAAACCCTTGGGCTTCGGCCCCAGGCAGCGGGGCTTGGTCTTCGGCTTTGGCCCTGGGCCCCAGCAAGTCTAAAACAAGCCCTGGCATCCCCATTAAAATGGGGTTGCAACCCACTTTGGGGGCCCAACCCACAGTTTGAGAACACCTGCTCTAGCTCAACCACTTGTTATTGGGCTTGATTCAGGAATCATGGGATGAATTTCTATCTATCATGTGTCATTCAGGAGGTCAAACTCAATGATCATAATAGTCTCTGCTTCAATTCTGTTAAATCTATGAAGCATGGGGAAGAGATATCCAATTGCAGCATTAACCATAAATATAACACCACCACACACATTCAGATTTCAGTTCTGAAACTTCTACATGAAAATTACAATTATAGCAATAATTAATTGTTATAGCAATAACACCACAGACCACTCAACCTCAGAACTTTTCCTAGCTATTAAAAGAAAAAAACCCTCAATTCACATCTTTCTGACTTCTACAAACCAATACAAAAGCACATATATGTAATTTCTGAGACATATTTCTGAGACAATTTCTGACAGCCACACTAGCACTATGTTAAAATACATGAACTTTATAAATACAGATAGTTTGAAATTTAATATTTTAATTTTAATGTATTGTTATTATTTTGCCAGAAAATGCCAGTTCATCAAAACTTAAACTGTTAATGGGAAAGGGGTCAATTTTGACAAATTTCTTGTTTCTAAATAATCTTGGGGGAAAAGTTTCAAAAGTGTTGAAATGTCACATTTTGACATTTTCAAAATGAAAAATGCTGGTTTTGTTTTTTTTTATTTTGTAATTTAAGCTAATTATAGTAAAATGTTTGAAATAAAGTTGAAATGAAAACTAAACATTACACAATTTTTTTTAAAGTTGCAATTGACCCAAACTCCCCCATGCTACCATCACCCCCAGATTGTCTGCTCATGACAATTTTCAGGATTTCAATTTTTCACCCTGATTCAACATGAACAGTTTTTGAAATCTTAAAATTTTTCCTGGGATGGGAAAATCATTCGCTGCTTAACTCTGCTTATAACCAATATACTGGCAGGAAATAAGGCTGCACTTTGGTTGTTGAAAATCAGGATGGAGATGATGATGATGTTCGTCCATTGTTATCGATGAAGACCTCAACAACTCATTCTTTCGATGACCGGGCTCTGTGCGTCTGAAGATGACTGATCAGTCCGATTTGGGCATGAAACGTGCTGTCACACGTCGGGCAGACATGTAATGGCACTGTCGATGATGTACGAGCAGCTCTGGACTTGCGCAGCTCACGCTTTTTTTCAGCCTCAGCAATACGCCTTGCCTCAGAGGTATTACTGCCTGTGTGAATGAGGCTGCGCCATGCTGGACGGTTCAGTGCGAAGGTTTCCCATGTGGCGGTGTTGATCTCGAAGGACTTCAAAGAGGTCTTCAGCGTGTCCTTGGACTGCTTCTTTTGTCCTCCATGGGAGCGCTTTTCCTGAGTGAGTTCTCCGTAGAAGAGCTGTTTAGGAATGCGTTCGTCTGACATTCTCATGACATGTCCGGCCCACCTGGTCTGGGCTCTCATCAGCAATGTGTGAACTGACGGCAGACTGGCTCTAGTAAGGACATCAGTATCTGGCACTTTGTCCTGCCATCTGATTTTTAGAAGCTTTCGCAGACAGGAAATGTGGAAGTGATTGAGCCTTCGTTCATGACTGCGATAGACAGTCCACGTCTTGCAGGCGTACAGCAGAGTTGGAAGCACCACTGCTCAGTAGACCTTCAGCTTCGTTGGTAGGCTGATCCCTCGACGTTCCCAAACGTTGGAGCGCAATCAGCCAAATGCAGAGCTGGCTTTAGCAATTCTGCAGTTTACTTCATCATCGAGTGACACTGCTCGGGAAAGGGCACTGCCCAGGTACGTGAAGTGGTCCACTGTCTGAAGTCTCTGTCCATTTACAGTGATGGATGGTTCTGAGTACGGAGCGTGGGGAGCTGGCTGGTGCATGACCTCAGTCTTCTTGATGTTAATGGTGAGACCGAAGTTGTTGCATGCAGTTGAAAACTTGTCCATACTGGCTTGCATTTCTGGCTCTGTACTAGCATTCAGAGCACAATCATCGGCAAAGAGAAAGTCTCGAAGTACAATTTCCTTCACCTTGGTGATGGCACGCAGTCGCCTCAGATTGAATAGTTTCCCGTCAGTTCTATACTTCAGGCCTACTCCTTCAGTGCAGTGTTGAAAGGCATCAGTCAAAGTGGCAGAGAATATCATGCTGAACACAGTGGGTGCTAAAACACACCCTTGCTTGACGCCGTTGGTGACTGGGAAAGCCTCAGATGTTTCACCGTCATCCAGGACACGAGCCATCATACCGTGATGAAATTGACGTACCATCCGTATAAAACTCGCATACCTAGCGATTGCCCTTCCTCTTATAGAGGTGGAAGATGGACTCGTCTCTAAATTCTTGTGGAATGGTTCCCTGCTTCCAGAAGGACTGAAACAGCTCAGTGAGTTTCCGTAGCACCATGGGTCCACCGACTTTGTACACCTCTGCTGGTATGGCATCTGACCCCGGGGCTTTGCCACTTGACAGCTGATTGATAGCTTTCTTCACTTCGTCCTCTTCTGGTGAAGCATCCATGGAGTCATTGACTGCAACCTGGGGCATCTTGTCAATGGCCTCATCATTGATGACTGAGGGGCGATTGAGAATTGCTTCAAAGTGTTCAGCCCATCTCTGGAGAATCTGCGTCTTCTCTGTAAGGAGCACAGTATCATCAGAGTTCAGGAGGGGAAAGCTTCCAGAAGACTGTGGACCATAGAGTGTGTTGAGGGCTTCATAAAACTGCTTATAGTCGTTCCTGTCCGCATATGCCTGTATTTCACCTGCTTTGGCGCTCAGCCACAAATCCCGCATTTTGCGCAGTTGGTTCTGTACTGTTCTGCGAGCGTTGATAAAGGCGGTCTTCTTTGCCGCTGAGTATGGATCGTTTTGATATGCACGATGCAGGCGGTGCTTCTCAGCAAGTAAGGCCTGGATTTCTGCATCATTTTCGTCAATCCAGTCTTGCCGCCTGCATGTGGAGGGCCCCAATACCTTCGATGCAGCTGTATGGACAGTGTTGCGGAATCGCTCCCAGTCTTTCTCAGCGTCATCCTCAATACGAAGATCAGCAAGCTCATTCTCTAGGTCTTCCGCTAGATTTTCAGTGATGCGGCTGTTCTTCAGCTTCGACATGTTGATCCTTTTGAGAGCCTTACAGCCTTGTGGTCGTCTCTTCGGCATGATACGGAGCTTCATTTTGGATACTATGAGCTTATGATCCGTCCAACAGTCAGCGCCACACATAGCTTTTGTAACCCTGACATCTTGTCTGTTCCTTCTCCTGATGATGACATAATCGATCAAATGCCAGTGCTTGGAACGGGGATGCATCCACGAAGTCCTGTTACAGGTAGTAAGGCGGAAGACCGTATTGCTGATCAGAAGGTCATGTGCTGCACAAGTTTTCAGCAGTAACAGGCCATTGCTGTTACACTTTCCCACTCCATTTTTCCCGATGACTCCTTCCCAGGCTGCGGCATCGCATCCGACTCTTGCGTTAAAATCGCCAAGCAGAATCAGCTTGTCTGTGCGGTGCACTGACGATAGCAGAGTATCTAGTTCTTCATAAAATTTATCCTTCACATCCTCTGGGTTGGTCATTGTAGGAGCATATGCGCTGATCAAAGTAGCTTGTTTTCCTTTTTGAAGTGGAAGCTGCATTGTCATGAGCCAGTCATTCATACCCTTGGGGGAACTGGCAAGTTTCTGAACAAGATGATTCTTTATGGCGAAGCCAACTCCAGATTCGCGATGCTCATCACTGCTGCGGCCACTCCAGAAGAATGTATAGCCACCGCCTGACTCGGACAGTTCTCCTTCATTAGCAAGGCGAGTTTCGCTAAGGGCTGCAATATCAATGTTGTAGCGTGCGAGCTCTCTAGTGACAAGTGCTGTTCTTCTCTCCGGTCTGTCTGCCATGATGTTGTCCAGTAACATGCGCACATTCCATGTGCCAATAGTGATCGGTGTCACTCTAAGTTTTGTTTTTGTTTTTGTTCGGCCGCTTTTGTGGGATCCCCGCCAGGCGCGGTATGCTGGCCAGGGTAAGGTGAAGCAGGCAATGTTTAGGGCACCTTTTCTAGCCCCCTCCTCGTTCTACGGAGGTGAGCAGTGCAATCCTGAATAGGGCTGCTCAGTCGCTCAAGAAGATGCCGAGCTCCACTGCTGCTTCAGTCAGTGAGGAACGACCATTATGCCTGAGCCACCTATGTGCAGGTCCGCGGCTACAGCTCCCAGTGTATCCACACCTGCTGCTTCGTCGCTCGCCCATCGCCACAGGACTTGATATGATGTAATATGATATGATATGATATGATGTCGAGACTTGCACGTGAATTGGATTAAAGTGAGGGAGAGTTGCGCAACGTCAGCCTCACTCTCTCTTCCCAGTTCCTATCTGTATCCAGTGGTAGGACAGAAGTCAAGACGGCTGGAGATAGGGCAGGACACAGTGGATGACCAGGACGCCTAAGTGTCTTGTCGTGCTCTTAAGCGTTCCAAAATGCTTGCTGTCACCGCCTTCTTGACCATTGAACCAGGTTGAACCAGGTTGCCTCAGTCAGCCGGATCCAGCCTTCACATGCAATGGGTAGACAGGCCCTAACTCACCGAGAGTCTCATACTCATCGGCTACCCTCACCTGGTTTAGCCCGCCAGTCGAGATGGTCTCTGGCGTGTGGCCGCTGTCGCATGCTGACAGCTACTTGGAGCCACAGGTGAGAGCTGGGTGTCAAGTGGGGACCAAAGTGGATGAGCTACTCCTAGGAGTACGACTGCTCCCTCATCAGAGGTACTACCCCTCCCTGACAACCCCATACACCCCAAGATGGAGATACATCTGGAAGAGAGGAGTAGCTGACATTGAGAAGTGGAGTATAATGTGATGTCAAATGAGAACTTCTCATTTCCTTTGATCTTATGACATTTGTTAGTGCAATATTGGTCAAAGATAACCAAAATGTTTTGTTTGGGGCTCTCCTAGCTTTTCCAAGAAGATTGCAGCATTGCCAGCTCTTGTGATTTTAATCACAAGGCTTGAGATATTTTGGATTTTCTTAAATCCATGTGAGACATTCAGCTATCACATTTTAAAAAAATAAATGTCTAGTCTTCATGGTTGCCGAGAAAAGGTTATAAGGGCAAAGCTTGATGGTTCAAAGCTCAGTAGGAAAATAAAATTAACTTTAAAAAAATAATTATATAAAGAAAATCTCCTACCCATCGGCAGCTAGCTGGGCGAGGGTGGGTGGAGAAAACCTCTTTGTCAGGCATGGTGGAATTGCATAGCCAGAAACCAAGGGTCGCAGCAGTAGCCATGGCAGCAAGCCATTGCAAGCAAATAGGTCACCTTTATGCAAACAAAGAACCTCCCCCCATTTCCAGTAAGTTCAGGCTTATCCACGGATCCCAAAATATACCAGTCAGTAGATCTATGGATATCTTGAGACATTTCTGGTCATGCAGTAGTCCACCAACATTATCTCAACCATCTCCTAAAAACAATGTAAAAATGCAAATATAGCAAAAAGCTGGAACTGAAATCAGGACTACACCAAGCAGACATTCGCTCAGTTATGTTCAGAGACAGAGCTCTGTTTTACAGATAGATCTTCCCTTTATTGGTGCTCAGCAGTCAAACTGGGCACCCTTTTTTGGGGGGGGGGACAAAAATTGGAAAATGAACAAAAAATGGTTTTGTGTGTGTGTGGTGGGGGGGGACATTGTAACTAGTCAGGAATTTGGTTTGAATTTGACAGTTTTTTGGCCAAAAAAAAACAAAAAAACAAATCAAATCACATAAAAACTTTAGAAAACTTTGAAACAAAATGTTTCAATATTTGCAATCAACTATTTTGACATTGTTTTAAAGTGACATTTTCAAATCAAAATGTCATTTCAAATTGTTTTGTTTGACCGAAATGCATTTTTTTCAAGTTTTTGGTTCACTTTAAAACCAAACCAAGTTTTGGGGTTTGAAAGATTTTTTTTTCTCCTGGATTTTTTGATTCAGCCACTGAACTGAAAAATCAGTTATTCACTCAGCTCTGCTCAGCTGCTCAAATTTGGACAGCGTATTTTTGATGCACAAAATCTGGGAGAAAGGTGACACTTTTATTCAATCAAAGGGAAAAAAATCGTGCTATATTCACAATTTTGGGGCTAAATTTTTACATGCAGTCCTATCTACTTCACCTCAGTTACTCAGCATTGACTGAATTAATCAGATATAACACCATAAATAAGGTCTCTTCTATTACTTTATTAAATGTTATAGCACTCCCTTTTGAAAACAGTGCTCTGAAATATCTTCTTCTGTTAACAAAGGAAACATGATGACTGCAAAGGGAATTCTTGGAAATAATATCTGTTTGGATATTCTATTTAAACAAAAATGTAACCAAAATATACTCAAAGCCTTTTACAAAGGTGGACTGCTGTAAAGCTGGGGATCCAGTCTGTTTTGCAGACCGTTCTGAAAATGTGGGGGTTTGTTTTGAATCAGAATGAAACCAAATTTTGAAATGTCAAAATCCTCCAACACACACAGTTACTATTCTTTTATCCAACTCAAACATGATATCATCTCCCTCACTTTCAGCTACTGATGGGCAAGCCTGTTAAGTGTTTTCAGTGGAAACAAGCCAGAAGCAGAACTTTAAACCTTGACCTTGTCCAATGTCAGTGTGTCTGAGGGGAGTCTGTTAATTCAGATGTAAATAATCTGGAAATATAATCCTCATTTTCTTTAATATTTATTTTATTTACCAATATTTCCAAGGTGTGCATTACCATAACACTTGAGTACCTCAATAATTAAAGGTAAACCAAAATTACCTCTAGAAGACAGTTTTTTTCCTTTTAATCCAGTGCTCTGCAGTGTTGACTAATTCTCTTGCAATTCGTTACTATATGATTGTCTGGGGAAATACTTTTTCTCCCCTAAATGATACTTCAAGTGCATATGAGAAATGGATGCAGTTACTTTGCAGCAGTGTAGGAATGGTTGGCCATCTGGCATGAATGATTGAGAGCGGCATAGATTACAAGAACTTTCTGACTGACCATTTGACAATTATTCAGTTAATTACTTGCCCTACTATTGATAAGAATCACTTTTCCTAATTTAATAAGAGGCAGGCACATGACTGAGGGGAAAGAAAAGGGAGCTACTTTTGTTTAAGCTTAGGAAACATATTTTGTAGAGAGTGAAAGCTTAGCTGAATTCTTTTTGCTCTGACTAGTAAAGGGGGGAGAATGCCTAATCTGTGTAAACATAATATCAAACTTTTGAATAAGGGGATGTCAAAGCTGATTCCCCACTCTGGCACTTCGAGTGCAGAAGGTGGGGGCCCGCAAGGATTTTAAAAATTAATACTGGCCACTCCAGGCTAGTATTAAACTCCCAAGGTCACAGCTTCTCTCTGACCTTGGATCGGTAGATGCTGCCACCACCCAAATGCAAAAAACCACAACACCTTTGAAACCAGAAAGGCACACTTGGGAATGCCTTCCTGTGGGGTACCCTCAAGCCTACCCCCCCCCCCCCCCGGGGAAGAGCTGAGAAAGAAAAACAGAGGAAATCAGCTGTTGCCACCAGCTAATTAAACATATGCACAAACCTCTTAGGACACCAAAAATCCAATCCTGTTCTTAAAAAAAGGTAAATTTTATTTAAAAAGAAAATAAATACATCTGGAACTTTTTGCCACATTTAAAAAAAACACTTACAAAATTTAAACATCAAGAATAACCTTGAGGTCCAGCTTAAAGGTTACAAGCAAAACAAAAGCATTTGGGATTAGCACAGAGGAGTCCACTAGCCAATAAAAAAATAAAAGAAATAACTCTAATTGCGTCTTCCTAGACATTCCATAATTTACTTACATTTCTGGGGTTTCAGATAAGCAAGTTTTAGGTATGATCTGACGGTTTTTCATACCTGGCTTAAAGCTTCTTATAGCATAATTGCTCCCTGTTCCCCTCTTTCCTGGAGAACCACAACACATAGACAAAGGGAAGCTTGTTCCCAATTTTAAAAAAGTTCTAGCCCTCCTTTCCTTTGGGGAAAAGGAAATTGTATCTATCCATCCAAGTATTTATGTTGCCCTCATCATCATACCTTTTCCCCCACCGTTCTTCATACCAGAATAAAGCCTTCCTGCAGAAAGTTAATGCATTCCATACAGCAAAGTGGACCCTGGCAACCGCATGACATGGCTGAATTGTCTCTTGGATGTTCCCAATTTTGCATATTCTTTATAATGATATTTATTGTGGCAGGAACCTGCTATATTTCTTCATGTTTGTTTATACTAGCTGTTAACATGACCCTCAAACACTCTTGGTAGTTTGGACCCCAATTCTTTTTACACATTGCTGGTGTACTAAAGATTTTTGGCTCTTTCAACTTTATTAATAATTTATTATTTGTATTGCAGTAGAATGTAGGAGCCCTAGTCATGGACCAGGGCCCCATTGTGCTAGGCACTGTACAAACACTGAACAAAATGTATGCACCTCAGAAGAATTTGCTTCTTCCAACTTTCTTCCTTCTTTTTTTCACTCCCACTTCCTCCAACCCATCTTCCCTCCTGGACCTCCAGCTTAAATGAAGCCATTTGTATATGGTTTCCCTGCCACACATACTGAAAATCCAACATATACGAGAGGCTAGATTTCTAGCCGTGGTAATTTAGCTTTAAGTGCTGGAAGAATTTACCCGCTGATCTCATTATTATATACATTAAATCAATGATCACAATGACCTGAGGCTACTTTCTGTTCCTGTTTGAGAAATTCATTAGAAGATTGAAAACTGGGACTGTCATCTGTCAGATAATTAAACCAATTTTAGCTGTTTCACCCAACCATACTTTGTGTACTACATAGCCACAAAGACCGGTCATGCTGAAGCAGATCACCTACTTTAAGAACAAAAAAAAAAAAAAAGAGAGAGTTAGAGGATGCTTTATAAAAGGAATCATTTGATGTGTTCTGGTAGATACAAAGATGCTCTTGGAGGATCTATAAAAGGTCAGTTTTAAGGTCTGTCAATCAGTTTTGAGGATTATAAAATAGCTAAGGAAGATAGGATCATGCTATGTAAGCAAGCTGGATGGTTTACTTAGAAAAAGCATACAGGGCTGAATTCTCTGCTGGCATAATGCCAGTGTGATCTAATTGGATTCACTGGAGATACTCTTCAGCATGAGCAAGGTTATTAGAGGTCATGGCAATACACTAGCAAAGAATCTGACCATACAACTCCAGTACTGAGGAACCTTTTTTCATATGCACTAAGGCCACTCTATAGCACTCTGGTCGTGTAAAGCCTCCTCAAAGTGGCAATAATTTTCATTTAAGTTCACTTTAAGGCCCTTTTACACTGCCAGCGTGGTGTAATGGAACCCTTATGTGAATGAAAATCAGGCCCAGTGTGTCCATTTTACAGCTGACATGATCGGTCTCTCAGCTTCATGGCAATGACTAAGCTTCAAGTCAGTTCAGATTTTAGACAATCAGTTCCCAGTTTTGTTTTATGACATTTTAGGGAGTATCTGTGCTTGCACTTCAGGCTGTTAAAGAATTCCACTTTTCTCATGTTTGAGCATATATCTGAAGCATTTGTCATCAGTTTCTTTATAAAACTTATTTGAAACTCTTGCATTTTCTATGACATATATCTGATCTAAAAAAAGACAGGAAGAGGAAAAAGAAGCAGCAGCAACAAATCAGAACTCTGTGGTTAACACAATCAGTGTTTTTTCTACACAAACTTTAGTTTCTCTTGACAATACAGAAGCTGGATCTAGCTCTAGAATATGGATGTTGATCCAGTGTCAGAGAGAAAAAGAAAGATTTTTGAAAAAACAAACAAAAAAACAGAAGGCTTTTTCAAGATTGGAAGAAATGTTACTCATGCTATTGTACGGTTGAAAAAGCTCCCCCAATCCCCAAATTGTTACGGAAAAAACACAGTATCACACCATGATAACACATAAAACACTAGTCTAATTTTAATTCTACCCAGCCGTGAGCCATCCGCTGTTCTATACAAGATAAATGAATCACACTCTAATTGCCTTTCACATGCCTCACTCTATTCTGAGTCTGAAAGTTATGAGAATCTAATGTCAAAGCACTTTTGGCCAAATCTTAGGCAACTAGACCCGTCAAATATAGTAATACTTTGGGAGGAATATTAATTATGCAGGATATGAAGACTTCAATCTGTTCTCTGGTTTAAGTAGCATACAATGCTTAACCATCAATTTGAACAACATAAATCATGAACAAGGTCAGCATGATGTTAACTCTTCCCTGTGTGAAAGCAGTGTGATCGCCCACTAAATAGTCGAATCAGTTCACACTTTACATAAATCACCTATCTTCAGCAGACAGGCCTCTAGCACACTATTGTAGAAGCTCAGTGTGCTGCATCCCTGCATGCACTGTATCTCAGAGGATCTCTTTATCAGGTTGGATTAAACTCAATTACTTTGCTACCATTAACCATCAAACTGGAGCAGCCTCTCCTGCATAGGATTACAATTTAGAGACGGCAATATTCCACTCAAGGTCCAAATGCTCAATTGCTAATTGAGAAAGGAGGATGCATCTGGTACATCTCCTGACTGCCCTGCAGAAGCAGAGTTCAGATGATATTTTTTCTAGTGGACTTGGTTTGTTTGTATTGCAAATTCATATCCTCTCTGAAGAATCTATAGGGCCAGATCCTGGAATGTGGGGTGACGGCTTTAGGGAATACTATCTGCAGATTTTGGCTGTAGAGAGCCCGCACAGATGTATTTATGTTCCTCCCACTACTGCTGGTGCGGAGGTATGGCTAGAAGAAAGAGGGAATGGCTTCAATGTCTACACTGCATTGATCCCAGCACACAATACCTCATGCCTGTTAACAGTCAGTTTAAATTAATATCACCCTTAGCTGCTCCAATTTACATCCAGAGACCCCCCATGTCCACAGGATTGGCAGAGTGCAAAACTGAACTTTGTCACATTTGCACACACGTGCATACATACGCAGAGTGCATTGAATTTTCCTGGTCTTTTGCTGCAGATATGGTCATAGAGTTACGTTTAAGAAGTGTAAAGCAACAACTCCTTGTTGTTTTTCCAATGAAACAGGATGCTTCTGTCAATATTTTGTCTATACTATATGTATGATCATATATTGTGGAATAGCTACATTTTAGCAGGTATACTTTGTCATATAGGTAAATGCAGTAGAATATTAAAAAAAAGTGCTTGACAGTATGTGCTATATTGATTGTATTAATTTGACCAGAAGGACTCCAGAGAGTGAATTGCACTCCTGTTCATGATTAATTTACTGTACTTCTGCTAGCAAGTAGCATGTGAGAAGCCCCTTAAAGAGGTAATGATAAATGGAACTCAAGCTTCAGAAGATTCATTTCTGTCTGGAAGTTTGAAAATCTCGGTCTTCAAGTGAAGTCAAAATTTCCCCAAATAAGTTGCTACTTTCCATATATTGAGGTACTTTTAAATATTTTGCAAGATCTACAAGGCAGTGAACATGTCTCACACTCTAAAGGACTGTAAGTTTACAGTGGTGCTAATGATTTTTGGTTATATGGTCATTCCTCTTTTAGTACAGTGTTTTTAACTGCAACACTCTATTCATTTGAATGAATGCAAGATAAGATTTTTAACACTAGAGGGACTGAAAGTCATGGTAGCGACCTCAAAACAAATTAGAGAAAGACCACACAATTGCTAGAGATACATGATGGAAAACCTGTGGATTTCCCTTTCATCACCAAGCATTTAGACTGCGATTTCAGAGAGTTTTAAGAGAATTAGGAACCCGAATCACATTGAAAGTGAATGAGAGTCAGATGCATAAATCACTTAAGCTCCTTTGAAAATCTGAGTCTTATTTGCCCCCTGATTTTTAGAAGATCTGTATGGAGTTATAGTGATATGATACATGCAGTTCTCTGGGAAGAGGGTTAATAGCTAAGCTAAAGAAGACATGTGTGGGTTTACTTGTCACCTCTGTACCAGTTCAGAGCTCCCTAGGAAATTTTCATAAAAAACTGAAAATAGACTTTTGGGGTGACATATTTTATTTTAATGATTTACATTTTTGGATTAAAAATAGTAAAACCATTAATGAGAATAAGTGTTGGTCAGTTCTAGCCTTGACTTTTTTTTCTCTTTTGTTTATTTAGAGTTATTTTAAGGACATGTTTCCCTCTATTTTTTTTAACAAGTTGCAATTATTCTGCATCCCAAGTGCAAAGCTGAGCAACTGCCACTTTTCATTGCTCTTGAATTGAATCAAGCAGCATTTTCTATTCAGCTATTATAGGTGAAAACTTTAGATTTAAAAATGTAAATATAGGATATTTGTGTGCTCTTTGGACAGGATCTTCCATCCTGGGCACTATCTTAATGTGAAAATTAATAATCAGGAAAAGCTCTTGGGCACAAGGAAGGATTAAATTTAAAGGCTCTCTAGCACTGTGCATAGGGAACCAGATCCTGCAGCCATGTGGTAAAACTTCAGCTTTCCATGAATATAAAAAAGGCTTGAAAATATGACCCAGGTGTAGCCACTGCCTACTTCAGGCTGCTGACAGCCTAAAATCAATAGTTCCAAGAGATTTGAACTGCCCCAAACATCTTCCCTCAGAAATCTACTGCCACACCAAGGAAACCATTGTGACCGCTCTGGACAGCAATCTGAACTTGGATGCACTGGCCAGGTAGACAGGAAAAGCCCCGTGAACTTTTGAATTTCATTTCCTGTTTGCCCAGCGTGGAGAGCATAGGTGACCACGCAGAGCTCATCAGCACAGGTAACCATGCAGTCCAAGAATCGAAAAAGAGCACCAGCATGGACCGTACGGGAGGTACTGCATCTGATCGCTGTATTGGGAGATGATTCCGTGCTATAAGAACTATGTTCCAAAAGACGAAATGCCAATACATTTGAAAAAATCTCCAAGGGCATGATGGAGAGACGTCACAATAGGGACTCACTACAGTGCCGTGTGAAAGTTAAGGAGCTCAGACAAGCATACCAGAAAACCAAAGAACCAAACGGAAGGTCCGGGGCAGAGCCGCAGACATGCCGCTTCTACGCAGAGCTGCATGCAATTCTAGGGGGGGCCACCACCACTACCCCACCCTTGACCGTGGATTCCGAGGAGACGGTACTCTCAGCCATGCCTGAGGATTCTGTGGACAGGGAAGTTGAGGAGAAGGAGGAGGAGGACGAGCTTGCAGAGAGCACACAGCACTCTGTTCTCCCCAACAGCCAGGATCTTTTTCTCAGCCTGACTGAAGTACCCTCCCAACCTTCCCAAGGTGGTATCCCAGACCATGAAGCCATGGAAGGGACCTCTGGTGAGTGTACCTTTGTAAATATAAAACATGGTTTAAAAGCAAGCGTTTTTTAATGATTAATTTGCCCTGAGGACTTGTGATGCATTCGCGGCCAGTACAGCTACTGGAAAAGTCTGTTAACGTGTCTGGGGATGAAGCGGAAATCCTCCAAGGACATCTTCATGAAGCTCTCCTGGAGGTACTCCAAAAGCCTTTGCAGAAGGTTTCTGGGCAGTGCAGCCTTATTCCGTACTCCATGGTAGGACACTTTACCACGCCATGCTAGTAGCAAGTAATCTGGTATCATTGCATGACAAAGCCTGGCAGCGTATGGTCCCGGTGTTTGCTGGCATTCAAGCAACATCCATTCTTTATCTCGCTGTGTTATCCTCAGGAGAGTGATATCTTTCATGGTAACCTGGTTGAAATATGGGAATTTAATTAAGGGGACAGAGGTGGCCGTTCCTACTGGGCTGTTTGCCTGTGGCTGAAAAGTAATCCTTCCCTGCAGTTAGCCAAGCCGGGGGGGAGGGGGAATCATTGTCGCTGAGCTTTTTGCGTTTGGCTAGCAGGGATCTTCCCTGATACCAGCCATGCAGTTGGGGGAGGGATAAAGCGATCATCCCAGAGAATTGGATGTCGGGGGGTGGGGGGTTAGTTTGGTTTCTGCTGCTGCACGTTAACAGGAAAAATGTAGCACTCAATGGGCTTTACTTGGTATGTGGGAAAGAAGGGCGCTGCTTTTATGAAGGTTGCAGAAGCCGAAAGACAATGGCTTACCATAGCTGCATGCAAGCCAAATTCTGTTGCCCGGACCTGTGTCTGTGATCTCTAACACCAAAGCCGCAGGCACTCAATATTAAGATGCAAAATGCGACCTTGTACCAAAATCACATGTGCTATGTAATGTGAATAGTGTTGTTCACCGTTAAAGAGTATAAGCATTGTTCTGTAAAATGTATTTTTTCCCTCCCGCAGCTGCAAATTTTTCAAGCCTCCCTCCTCCGTCCCGAAGGCTATCTCAGATAAGGCGGTGAAAAAAAGTACACTAAACGAAATGTTCTCTGAAATCATGGAATCGACCCGCAATGAAAGAGCTCATCTGAATTAGTGGAAGGACACGGTATCACAGTACAGGAAAGCTGCCAGTTAACATGAGGCCAGTAGGGACCAACGTGAGGCCAGGAGGGATGAACATGAGGCCAGCAGGGACGCTCGAGATGAGAGGTGGCGGGATGCAACGCTGGGGCTGCTGCGTGATCAAACGGACATGCTCCGGCGTCTGGTGGAGCTTCAGGAACGGCAGCAGGATCACAGAGTGCCGCTGCAGCCCCTGTATAACCACCCTCCCCTCTCCCCAAGTTCCATAGCCTCTTCACCCAGACATATAAGAACGCGGGGGGGAGGGGGGAGGCTCCGTGCACCCTGCCACTCCATCCCAGTGGACAGCCCAAGCAAAAGGCTGTCATTATTTTGAACTTTTGAAGTGGCCTTTTCTTTCCCTCCTCCCAAACCCCACCTGGGCTACCTTGTCACTTCTCTCCCTCTTTTTATAATCAATAAATAATACATGATTTTTAAATGATAGTGACTTTACTTCCTTTGAAAGCAAGCTGTGATCGAAGGGGGCGGGTGGGTTGCTTACAGGGAATGAGTCAATCAATGGGGCGGGTTTTCATCAAGGAGAAATAAACAGAACTTTCACACCGTAGCCTGGCCAGTCATGAAACTGGTTTCAAAGCTTCTCTGATGCACAGTGCTTCCTGGTGTGCTCTTCTAATCGCCCTGGTGTCTGGCTGCACATAATCAGTGGCCAGGCGATTTGCCTCAGCCTCCCACCCCGCCATAAAGGTCTCCCCCTTACTCTCACAGAGATCGTGGAGCACACAGCAAGCAGCAATAACAATGGAAATATTGGTTTGGCTGAGGTCTGAACAAGTCAGTAAAGGGTGCCAGCGACTCTTTAAACATCCAAATGCACATTCTACCATCATTCTGCACTTGCTCAGCCTGTAGTTGAACAGCTCCTGACTACTGTCCAGGCTGCCTGTGTATGGCTTCATGAGCCATGGCATTAAGGGGTAGGCTGGGTCCCCAAGGATAACTATAGGCATTTCAACATCCCCAACGGTTATTTTCTGGTCTGGGAAGTAAATCCCTTGCTGCAGCCGTTTAAACAGATTAGTGTTCCTGAAGACGCGAGCGTCATGAACCCTTCCCGGCCATCCCATGTTGATGTTGGTGAAACGTCCCTTGTGATCCACCAGTGCTTGCAGCACCATTGAAAAGTACTCCTTGCGGTTTATGTACTGGCTGCCCTGGTGCTCCGGTGCCAAGATAGGGATATGGGTTCCATCTATCGCCCCAGACCTGCAACACTATGCGGTCCCACCAGTCTGTGCTTGTTTCCCGGGCCCAGAATCGGCATTCCACGGCTATAACCTACCCCATTAACAGCATGATCTTCAAAGCGCCGGGGCCCGCGGTTTGAGAGAATTCTGTGTCCATGTCCTCATTACTCTCGTCACCGTGCTGCTGTCGCAGCCTCCTCCTCGCCTGGTTTTTCAGGTTCTGGTTCAGCATAAACTGCACGATAATGCGCGAGGTGTTTACAATGTTCATGACTGCTGCGTTGAGCTGAGCGGGCTCCATGCTTGCCGTGGTATGGCGTCTGCACAGTTCACCCAGGAAAAAAGGCACGAAACAGTTGTCTGCCATTGCTTTCACGGAGGGAGGGGTGAGGCTGTACCCAGAACCACCAGCAACAATGTTTTTTGCCCCATCAGGCATTGGGATCTCAACCCAGAATTCCAATGGGCCGGGGAGACTGCGGGAACTATGGGATAGCTACCCACAGTGCAACGCTCTGGAAGTCGACGCTAGCCTCGGTACATGGACGCACACCACCGAATTAATGTGCTTAGTGTGGCCGCATGCACTCGACTTTATACAATCGGTTGCCAAAAATCTAATTCTGTAAATTTGGAGTAATCCCGTAGTGTAGACATACCCTTTGTCTTCACACACACACACCCTGCCAGCTCCTTTCCTACCCTTTGTTACACTCTAGTCTAGTATAGCATGGATGTAAGCTCAGAAGGCTGTTCTAATTTATACTAGTTGCCAATGACCCTCCTTAACTGCTCACTATGCTTCCCTGTATATAGTCCCTCTCACCAGTTTCTGTTCAAATATCTTCCTACTCTCTTTGTGCAGCACCTGGCAGAATTGGGGCCTAATCCAGACCAGAGCCTCAATGTATTACTATAATACAACTATTGAATGACTCACTGGAAATAATAGAACTAACTCGGTGATAGGAGTAAACCTTACAAGGTATGAGAGTCATTTATTGGACATCTGATTGCTTTTTATCACTTTCATGGTTATCAAAGCCTTTCATTATTACAGCCTTGATTTTGACATGAATCTAAAACATTGGTGAGGCGTTCAAAAAAAAATCACTAACTAGAGGAGCCTCACAGAAGCAGGCATGAAAGCTAGAACTTGGATGTTCTATGGCTTCCTGAGAGAACTGCGTATTTAGGAATCCCATCTTTAGTCCAGTCATGAGGTCCAGATTTCCAGTAGGGACCAACACATCCTCATTATTCCTGGGTGAATTCTGTGGCATTGTTCACGCACATAATGTGCCACACATATTTTAATTGTATTTTTTTTTTCCAGAAAATAGCTTTGGCTGGAGAGTTACTGCAGTTCCACCTTTTGCCCATCAGAGAGCGCTGTGGGGCTAGAACAGAGCAGCCACTCGAGCTAGGGAAGAGAAAGAGCGTGCAGTGCCTCCTTCACAGCACCTGCCAGGCCAGGTCAGGAGACGGGGGTCTGGGGAGACAGATAGTGTGGGACTGCTGGGCGTCAGATAGGGGCTCATAAGGGCTAGTGGTGAAGGTCAGATTGGGGCAGGGGATGCAAGTCCACATGAGGGAAGGGGGATGGGTGAGTGGGAGCATAGAGGCACACAAGGGCAGGGGAGGGGGTGCAGGGACATATTGGGATGAGGTGAGGGTGCTGGCTGAGGGGGTGCAGGCCTACATGGGGGGGGGAAGACAGATGGCTGGGTGGGGGCTCAGAGACATAGGGAGAGGGGAAGGGAGTACAGGGACACATACAGACAGGGTGTGTGGGTGGAGGGACACATGGGAATGGGGTGCAAGGACACATGGGGCTGCATGGATACATGGGGATGGGGGCAGATATGCCCAACTAAATGGGAGAGGGTAAGGGTCAGCTAAGGTCTACATGGAAAAAGCTCCTTAACAATCCCTCTCCCCAAAAACAAACAAACAAAAAACACAACGTTCCATACTTTTCCCACCCATACTCAACAACCCTCCAACTTCACACTCTGGCTCCTTCCCCAGCAATTACTTCCCTCTCCCTTAGTGCCTCTGTTACCCCGACTCCCCCAACCCTTTGCACTGCTTCTGAGGGGTGCAGGAAATATGGTGCTGTATTGTAGTTTAAATGAATTATTACAGAACTTTGAGTATTAATATGCCTAGTAAGGAATATATTTGTCAAAAAACATTTCCTGAATCTTTTTTGTTGTCTGTATTGTTACAGACATACTTGCTGACATTTATTCTGAAATAAATTACCAAAATAACTGAAACTGGTATGGTTATATTGTGTTATAAATAAAATATGCAGAATTTTAAAATATTGTGCATATAATTTTTAGGTGCAGAATTCCCCCAGGATTACCTCATGAAGTTGATTGTTGAGCAGTTTGCGGCAGCAGCAAGATTAGATAAACCTACTCTAGGCTAGGAACACTTGCCAAACCTTCACAAGCATCCACTGGGCTGAGACATGCAAACTCATCTGATTTTAAACCCAAGGCTCTGTGGGAGAGAAGATGATTGTAAATCTTTCACATGGCTCTATTCATGAATATTTAAGCTTAGTCGATTACCTTGCTAAGTGTTAGGCAATGTAACCAATAAGAAAATGCATGCTGTGCTGTTTACATGCAGTAAATGTTTAGCTGTTGAGGAGAATGCCTTCTTTATTAACCATTAATTGTAATGAACACAGTAAATACAAGCCACATTTAGAAACAGAAACGGTATAATTAAATCCTTTTCCCTTCTGGATGCCATTTAATATTTAAGAGAAAACAGCACATTTGTGAGTCCCCTTCTGAATGGCATCAGATTTAAAATTTCTTGAGAAGCCACTTTACTGAGTTCTCTAAAGCTACATCTGAATTATATTAATGAACGTCGAAGCAGATAGTATGTGATATACTTTAAGGTGCTGCAGTATTCTCAAAAGTGTAATCAGTGATCACAGCAATCCCCAGGTTTGTTTCTCCCACTGTTGATTCTTGTATTACAGTATAGCTATTTATCACAGTAAGCATAAGAAAATGAACTCTACATCTAGATCAGTCTGACACTGTTTTAAATGAAAATGATGCCTTCTTATTATAATCTCTTAGGATCATAATGTAGAGGTAATGGCATATAAATCTGAAGGAAACAAGAGTTGTTAGATTCAACAACTATTTAAAACATCAGACATGTTATAAACAGGCTTCATTACTCTCTGATCAATAAGGCCAAAATTAATGAACTCATTTTCCTCTGTGATAGCAGGTTTGGTTTCATAGAAGCAGTGCTGTAGATTTATGCTGCTGGAAAGACACAGACAACATTCCTTCTTGAACATGAACTTTTAGCAAGTAATCATGACATATTGAAAGATCACTTTATTTCTTTTATAAAAGATTTTGAAACAATCTTGCTTAGATGTAAATCTATTATTTTTATATATATGAAAATAGAAAGTTTTCTAGTCAGTTTTATAAATATATTTAAATGTTCTTTAGAGATATCGGACATTAACAAACTAGCCTAAAATTTAATGACATTTTCTGTTTTGTTCATTTAGAGATTTTATTTTATGTAGGAATTCTTTCCAGGTTCTTTCACACTATAGGTTAGAGTAAAAATATACTAAAACTGGGATTTTCCAAAGGGTCTAAGAGAGTTAGGTTTCTAACACCCATTGGCTTTAAATAGGATTTTGGGACTATCACAAGGCATCCCTTTATGTACCCTATGAATACTGCCACCTAGTTTGTTCTCATAATCTCCTTGTCACAAACACAGAGAGACTGTTTCTTTTTTCCCTACATGTGCTTTTAATCTTCAGTTTCAACCCATAAGAAGGATATATTTGGGAGGGATACAGCAAGAGGAAACTTCCATACAGGTTCCTGTCTAGTCCAGTGCTCCCTCTCTGAGACCCCTCTTATTTTGTTGCTCCTCCCAAATATATCCTCCCAATTACTAAGATAATTGCCTCATAGCCCAGCAATTGCCACCAACTGTCACTAATCCCCAACAAGCTGGTTAATTAACTTCAATTGTGTCCGCAACCTTTCCAGTGCTGCAGCAACCTCAGTCACCAAAATGCTACAAATAGTGCCTTGAGACAGGCACCTAATTCCACTAGGTTCTTCTGAAAATCCCAGCCCAAAGGCCCTGAATTCTGGTAGCATTAGTGCTCATTTACAATCCTCCATCTTAAAACGATTCACCTGAATCATTTTACCTAAGTCTAGATGGAAACCCCCCCCACACACACAGTTTGGGTCTGTGTATTCCCTCTCCATCCACTGTGCACTAATACGTCACGGAACAAATCAATGGAGTAAAAACCAAAAGGCTGTTTTATTTGGGTAGATTTTCAAAAGCATTTACATGATTTAGGAGCATAAGTCCTACTAGCGTTCAAAGTGGACTTTTGCTTGTAATAGAGATGCTTTTAAAGCCATGATAGCGATTAAAAATAAGACTTTCAAAAAGCCTTTCATTATTATGGTCTTGATTTATACATGAACCTAATCACTGCTGTGTGTCACTGCAGCAGAACAAAATGTTGTTCATTTGAAATGTCAACATTCCACAGCAGACATATCTGGAATATAAGGGACTGCTGATGCGTATTTTGCCCCAACAGGGAGCTTTAGCAGCACTTAAGGAGATAATTTGTATTGAATATACTAAATAGTGTATATTTTACAGTGTAAATGGACAGTGCCATCAGATGGAGGAGTAGGAAGCAGAAAGAAAATGCAAGCAAGGGTGAGACTTTTTCAACTTAAACAAGATAGAAATCAAAGAACATAATGTTCAAACTGGAGTCCCTAAAGCAAGGCATGTAAATATTTAAGTGTATAAATAAGGAACTGATTTGATCTTCAGAGTGGTGATCACCTGGAGCTTCTATTGATTTCATTGGGAGCTGCAATCATAGCCCAAATCCTGATCTGTGCCCTAGAAGCACTCAGCATAGTTCAGGAGGAGGTAGATTTAAGGCATCTTTGTGCTCACCTGTCCTTGGGCATCCAGGTGCTGGTCTGGTTCCAAACACAAATTAGAACAGCCTACAAATTATAGCAACCAAAAGGCTGTCCTGATTTATGCCAGTTGTCAGTGATCCTCCTTAACAACTCCATTTACTCCCCGCTGTAGTCCCCCTGACCCTCTCACAGGCTTCTGTTAAACTTAAGGAGCTTTTTAATATTAGTTTGTGTGCCTTTGGCTATTTGCTTTTCAAATTCCCTTATAGCCCAGCTAATTTCCATCTAATGTTTTAGATGACATAGTTTATACTCCTTTAAAGTATCTTCATTAGGTTTGTACTTCTGACTTTTGAAGGATTTTCAAAATATTAACATTGATAGGTAAAATAATGCATCCATTTGCTTGGTCAAGAAAATTTCCCATAGGGGGAAACAACAGTGTTTAATGTGGTACGCAGAAATGTTTCCATTAATATATAAAAGATAGATAATAGCCTTTAAATTGTTTCAAAATAGCAAATGTTCTTTCTACATGAATATTGGCCCTATTTTTAAGAGTGTAGAATAATTGGATGTCTGGGAGAAATCAGAACCCAGACAACTGTAATAGAGTATAGGGTATATATAAAAAAATAGCTTTTATGTGGGTAATAAAAATCTGCTACCATCGAGTGTCACTTTATCATGGAACCATTAAAGCAATTAAATGCTACTCTGAGATGTGCAGAAATGGGTAAGGATAAACTAAACAGTATGTGAAATTATATTTCCCAGTAATTTTCATTAATGTTCATTAAAGCTATTTTCAAGTATAATGGAAGAAATTCTTCTCTGAAGTGTATGGATTTTACAGTTAGCAACTGCCTAACTATACACACACTTTTATAGCTTTGGGCTATGTCAATGCACACAATTGTGTGTGTGTGCAAGTAAAATAATTATAAGATTGGCAAATTATTATGGTTTGGATGAGCCTGTTCTGAAATATTGTGCTTCCTATTTAACGCAATACAATTTGTTGTGGTTAATATATAATGTGTGTGTGTGTGTGTGTGTGTGTGTGTGATAGATATATCTATCACACACACAAACAATAAGGCTGTACTGGTAAGAACATAAAAGTCGAGAAATGGACACAGTAAGGTTATACGGACAATCTTAACTCTAACCCCCTTCTACACTAACATTGTGTGGTAAACACACCCCCACACGCCAAGAAATGTCCATGTTAAATTTACATGTAGAGCTGGGTGAATTAATGATTTTTCAGTTCACTGGCTAAAATGGAAAAAAAACATATTGAAAACAAACAAAAATATCAAATTTTTCAGTGAACTGAAAAAAGTAAAAGATTCATTTGGGGTCGCATTTGGGTCATTATTACCTCTTTAAAAAATTGAAGGAAGTGTCAAAAACAGACTGTTTGGGGGTGGGGAGGAGGAAGAAGGGAGGGACTGAAACAATTTGGCAAATTCAACATAAATTCACAAAATATTTCAATTGACCCAAATCTGCATTTTTTAGCTGAAATAAAGTTCTTGACAAAAAAAAATTGCCCAGCTGTATTTGCATGTACATCCACTGTACACCATAAAACCACTGCCATACACTAATACCAGGATCCTTTAAGGTGCTGAGAGCCTTCAACTACCATTTAAAGTTCCATTTAAACAAAGCAGGGGGTTAAACCTAAGTACATGTGGAAGTTATTTTCCAAACTGGAACACATATGTGGAAGGGGCTTGTAACAGGACACAGGTGGGCCCCTCTATCTTCAGCCACTTCTGCATCCACAAACCAGCCAGAGTACCTCTGCTTTGGTACAATCAGTCATGCTCTTTATTTACTATGCAAGTTCCCACCACCTTGTAGCTAGACAGCATCAGGCTCACAGCCTCAGGGACTGCTAGCTTCTGCAGCCAGCAGGGGAGAGTAGCCTCTAACTCCCTGGCTCCTTTTGTTCTTCTACCCTGACTGCCTTCCTGCCAGCCTTTATGTAGCCCCTGGCTAACAAGGCTGGCAGCTGTTCCCTGTTTGCCACTTATGCTTGGGCTTACTCAGCCAGCTCCAATACACCTTTTCTGATTGGAGCGGGCATGAGAAAGATCTGGCCCTGGATTTCCTAATGAGCACCCTGTCACACACCTCCCCCCTTATGAGCCTCCAGGTTCGTGTTTCCTCAGCCTCTCCGCCCCTGTTCAGTGGGTTTCTTCCAGGGAAACCTCTCCCCCTCTTTCAGGAGATTACCTGCGTCATCGCCTGGGGGTTCCTTCATCCCCCACCGGGAAAAAGTACACAGGTTGGGGAGTGGATGGCCCCGTAGCTCTGCTGCCACCCACAGGTCCTCACACATATTGCACCCCTTGGGCATCCCCTCTACTTTATCCCCTTTCCCTCCAGTAAGGGGTCAAGGTCAATCCTGACCTCCTGCTGGACACTCCGGACCTCGGGTTCTCCCAAGCCACCAAGCGGGCTCCCCGTTTCTTCTCTGGGAGGTGCGTTGTGGGGAGTTCCAGTTGCCCCTTTTCTCCCTCTAAGGGGCTTGGGCTGACCATCTACCCCATACCTCCTTCCCTCTGTCTACCCTATCCGGGCTCTGTTGTCTAAGGTTCTAATGTTCATTACCCCGAGAACCTTGCTCCTCTTCTTCCCGCAGGGGCTTCTCAGAATAAGGGTCCCCACACCCTTCTTCAGGGAACCTTTCCTTCTCCCTCAGGGGTGGGGGTGAGGGGCAGTCTGTACCTAACACAGTGGGGTATGGTAACCCTTCTACCACCCCAATCTGCTTCCATTTAAAGCTGTCCCACACTTCTAGGGGCACCTTGGCCACCAGGCAGTATCTCCTATCCCCCTGGATATACTCCAGGGCCATCTGTGCACCTGGAATTATCCAGTGCGGTTTTATCAGCCACCTCTGGACGAGCAAGCAGGCTGAAGCCATATCCATCAAGCCCCTGTGGGGTTTCTTCCCCCTTCCACCCTCCCACTGGGATGGCGGACAGCCTCTGCCTCCTTGTCCACCCTCTAGCATTAGTCCAGCCACAAAATTCAGCCCACCCACATTCCATATCTGGGAAGTCCCTCTTTTTATGTCCAGGCTGCCCACACTGCCAGCAAACAATCACGCCGGCTCTACTGGGAGCTCCTTGGGGTTCCTCCTTCCTCTTGGGGCCTTTCCCAGGAAGGGGTTCCTTCAGCTTCTTCCCCAACTCTGTCTTTATAGGGTCGGCCCTCCCTTCGGGGGAAAGTCTGCCACTGCATACTCCTCGGTCAGCTTGACTGCTGCATCGACCGTACTTGGCTGATGTCACCTGACCCAGACTCTGATATTCTCGGGGAGGCTCTGTAGCAATTGTTGTAGGACAAAGGCGTCCATTATCTCCCCTACTGTTTGCATCTCGGGCCTCAGCCAATGGGTGGCCCAGTCCATAGGGCTCTGGGCAAATGCCCAGGGCCACACAGGCCCCATCCATTGGGCTGACAGGAACTTTTAGCAGTATTTCTCTGCTGACAGGCCTGCCCAGTCTAGGATGGCCACCTTCACCGTCTCATAATTCCAAGCCTGTTCCTCACTCAAGGCAATGTAGGCCACTTGAGCATCTCCCACCAGGTAGGGAGCCAACCATAGGGCCCAGGTTGCCCTATCCCATCCAGCGCCTATGGCTACATGCTCAAACATACCGAGAAAGACATCCGGGTCATCTGCCAGGACCATTTTACAGAGTCCCAAGCCTGGCGGTGAGGTGCCATCCCCTACTGCAGGACTCACCATTCATTGCAGGAGTTGCTGCTGCACGCTGGCCTGCTCTCTTACAAAGTCCTGTAGGCTTCTCTGCTGGTCTGCTTACTAGGTTAGCAAGGCCGGTCTCTCAGCCTGGTGGGACTGCTGGAAGCCTTGCAGCGCCTTCTGCATCTGCTCCTGATGTTTGATGAGCCATTGCAGGGTCTCATCCATCTCTGGGCTGCCAACCATGTCTGTTGGCTCAGAATACCAGACAAGCCCCCACATGTAACAGGGTGCAGGTGGGCCCCTCTATCTTTGGCCACTTCTGCACCCACAAGCCAGCCAGAGACCTCTGCTTTGGTGCAATAACGCATGCTCTTTATTTACAGTACAAGTTCCCACCATTCTCTCAGGGACTGAGAGCTTCTGCAGCCAGCAGGAGAGAGCAGCCTCTAACTCCCTAGCGCCTCCCTTTCCTCTCCCAGTGGCTTCCTTCCTACCAGCCTTTATGTAGCCCTGGCTAACGAGGCCAGCAGCTGTTCCCCATTTACCACTTAGGCCTGGGCTTACTCAGCCAGCTCCAATAACCCTTTTCTCATTGGAGCTGGCCTGACAGAGGTCTGGCTCAGGCTTTTCTAGCCAGCACTCTGTCACATCCGGCAGCTCCTTTATCTCCATCCAAGAGGTCTTCCGCGAGACCTCTCCGGGCTGCCGATTTTCTACCAGGACCTCCCCTGAAAACTGTTCTCAGCGACTAGGTCCGTGGCGGCCACCGTGAGGGCAGATCTCCTCACGGAGCCCCCGCTACACAACCCCCAGCTCCGTGTGCAAGTGGTGGAGTCCCCCTCAGTGTGCCAGAGGTTGGTCCTGGCAGAAGTCACCAGAATCGGAGACCTCCTGGACTACGACCGGGAGACTGGCTGGACCCCCTGACACTCGCTTGGCGCATGGGGCTCTCCAGGCCTTGTACTCCCTGGCGCGTACTCCAGGAGGTCAGGGCCGCTTTACCACCTGCTGCTTGAGTCTACCTCGACAGGGTTCTGCGAGAGGGCATGCCTGGTCCACCCTCCACCCTGGGCCCTCCAGACCTTTTCATCAGGCCCCTGCCCCGTGGACCCAACCAGCCTCCCCATCGCCCCTTCACCGTGAGCCAGCTGCACAATTTGCAGCCGGTTCGTTTCCAGACCTTGCCAAGGAAACATCTATACACGCTCGTGCTCCACACCCTCCACTTCCTCACCCTCGCGTCCCGCCCCAACACAAAATAGCGGGACCTCCTGCCACCTTTGAAGGGTGAGTAGCCTCGGTGGGCCAGCCTATATTCCACCCTAGTCCCGAATCCCACCGGGGATATCAGTTGGCGGCTCCTTCATGGAGCCGTGAGCACGGGCGTGTACTTGGCGCCGTTCACCCCCGTCCCGGATGCCTGCCCCTTCTGCGGCATGAGGGAGACCGTGGCGCATGTTTACATGGAGTGCACCAGGTTGCAGCCCCTATTCCGGCTCCTCTCGGCTATCCTTTTACGTTTTTGGTTGCACTTTTCCCCCTCACCTTCTTCTCTATGCACTCCCCATCCGTGGCCCCACAAAGTCACAAGACCTCCTGGTCAACCTCTTCCTAGCCCTGGCTAAAATGGCTATCTATACAACCAGGGAGAGGAGGTTGGCCGATGGGGTCTCCTGTGACCGTAGGGCCTATTTCCGATCCTCCATCCGCTCACGCATCCGGGCACAGTTCCTCTGGGCGGTGTCCGCTGGCTCCCTTGATGCCTTTGAGTAGCAGTGGGCGCTGTCCGGGGTTCTCTGCTCGGTGTGCCCATCAGGTTCCCTTCGTTTGACCCTTTGACCTCACTCCCATCCCTGTTATCTCATTAGTTGTCCCCCGGAATCATTTAGTTTCCAGTCCTGTGGATCTTCCCCTTAGGCTGGGGGGAGGTCCTTTAGTAGCACTAAAGGAGATCCTTTAGTAGCACTTCCTGGCTACCAATAGGAGCACCTTGTCACGTGGCTCATGGAGGACAATGCTGAACTCATATAAAGACATGGTATTACGGCAGCCTCCTCAGGCCACTGTAGGGCCACAGCACTACCTGGAACCTTCACGCTGCTGCTGTTTTGTTGTTGTTTTTTGACCATAGATTGTTCGGTATATATTAATGCATAACATATGCAACAAAACTGATCTGCAATTTCTTGCATAAACATTCAGGCTGAGGCAAAACACTTTGCAATACAGTCCTTTTCTGTACAAAATTTTAGGCAAAACTACACGTTTACTCTTTGAAATTCAGCCCTTCCAACATTTGAAACCCCAGGATTTTCTTTGCTGAAAATTGTCACATCAGAACTCAGTAATTGCTTCCCTCACCCATTCACTTCATATGAAATCAAGACAGGAGAGTAGTCTGTGCTGAAATAAGCTGAAGAAGAGGTTCCAATAATTTGAGCATGACAACAGTGGTTTAATACACTTGGAACAGTGGAATATTGTGCGTATCTTATGTGCATATCCTATAGCTTCATTTATTAGTGCACTGGTTCCCATTTCTAAAGTCATTGCACAGCAAATTTAAGTGGAATGAGAGAGCAAGCTTTACAGTCTCACACATTAAATTTAGGCTCCGGCTGCTTTCTTCTCTGGCAGTTCTTTCTTAGGATCCTATTTCAACTTGTAATCTGTCAAGGCAACCTTGATTTCATCTTTTGCCAGCATAGAGCAGAGTAGTTTAACTGGAGGACTGCAGAGTTCTTTAGCAATATCAAAATTTCTGATAGTCAAGTCTTTACCAACAGTTTTTCCTTTAACCCACTCCATGGCCAGTGAGCTTGAGGCAGTTGCCTATCCACAGCCAAATGTTTTGAATCTTGTATCAAATTTTTTTCCATTTTTGTCCACTTCAGCCTGTAGTTTCATCACATCTCCACAGGCAGGAGCACCCACTTATCAAGTACCAAAGATTCTTACCAGTCTTATCAAGGGAGCCCATATTTCTAGGATTCCCCTAGAGATCCACTACTTCCTCATGATACCCCATTGTAGGACCTGCCAGCTCTAGAGGTGCCACCCCACTCCAGTGCTCAGCGCCATCATCTTGTTTCGGAGGAGCCAGTGTGCTGTTTTGCAGCCTCACCCTTCACATGCCTCTCCTTCACCCGGTCTCCAGCATACCCCCTACACCAGGACTTTGAGGGGGGTCCTTAGGAGGCAGCTTTATTGCTGTCTTCTACAGTGACTGCCAGGGAGATCTTCCTACACCTGGATACAAGGCTTTCAGGGCCCCTTTACATTGCTCTGACCCTTTTACTTGGCATATGGGGATAGGATCAGAGTCTTACCCAGTCTCCCTGTCCTATAGATCTTAGGGTAATGAGTTTACAGGTGGCCAAAGTTTACAGGCCTAAGAGACACAAATAGTCTTCAGATAAACTTTCAAACTTGTGCGTCCTTATCCAAACCTGAACTCCAACCTTCTGAGGTTAAGTCATGATTATTCACCATGGACCTATCCAAAGCCTACTAAAGTCAATGTAAAGACTCCCTCTGACTTCAATGGGCTTTGTATCAGACCCTGTACAATTAAATCCAACATGACATCAATTACAAGCATAGCCATGGAGAGCAAACCTTTCTGTCTTCATTTGTCTTTCCCTAATGTTATCTGTTCCATATTGCAATACTTCAGGTCATTGATCCCCATTCTGCAGACTTCAATGGAATGTGTGATATAGCATCTCACAGTGAACTGATTCCCCTTGATTAAAAAAAAAAAAGTTAACACTTTTTAAATGTCTGGTTGTTTTACCTTTATTACTTGTTTGGTTCAAACCCTGGTACAAGCACATTGAAGTGATATTTTTTGTCTTAGCTGGCCTACACAGTAAGTTATTTGTATGTTCAGGATACAAAAATCAAAAGAAAAAAATGAAGTCCTTTCACTGTAGCTATTTAAAACACCCCCAAGCAGAGAGTTAAATAATGATCTGACCATATATGATGGATGTTACATTAGTCTAGAAATCTGAGTTTCAGCTATAGTCCTACTCTCTATCATTTTTTAAAAACTCCCTGTGGCAATCTCTTTGAAAGTGGCTGGCAAGTTTTTGTTCTTTATAGATCTCATATTAGTACAGAATTAGACAACTATGAGCCTGTGTCTGCCACTCTTACCCTGAATTGGTATGAGTACAACATGAGTACACTTTCCCACCTCCAACCCCCATGAAAAATGTCTGCTTTCTACAGAGGATTTTACCTTCTCACCAACAAACATCAAACTCAGAAAATGAAAACTTTAACCAGAAATTGAAAACAATTTCACTCAAATTTTTCAATCAAAAGTCAAGGGAAAAAAATATTCTGAATAGCTCTAAAACATTAATGATTATGAAGTGCTCAGATGTAATGGTGGAGACAGAGGGGGGTTCATAGAAGTACTTAGATAGGGGTGTGTGTGTGTGTGTGTGTGTGTGTGTGTGTACACACACCTATGATACAGTACATGCACACTGTTCTACTTTTGCTTGGGCAGTGGCTGCATTCGGTTATGTTCCTCTCCTATATCAGTGGTAGAGCAGATTTAGGGCAGTGTTGCTGAATTGGAATCAAGAAAGCCAACTTCCGGCATGTTTTCAAACAGGCTTTCTGGTATGCACCTCTGGGTATAACCAGTCAGAATTTGACCCATTGGGTATAATACAGTAGTTTTCTGTACCTTTATATTTGGTAATGGGTTTCACACTTCGGATGTACCCGAAACAAAGTGGAAAGGCTGGTTTCTTTCTACTATATTCCCTTTTTCCCCCCATAGCTGTTTGGGTTACCTGGGAAACAGCTGCAAAATGAAATTGAATTGGTTGTCAGATTGACAGCAGTAGGTAGAATTTTTAAGACACAAGATGCACAAAAAGGGAATACATGTCAATGAAATTGTTGTAATATTTTATTTGAAATATGAAACAAACGGTACTCAATCTTAGGTAGGCTATACTTTTGAAAAGTTTCCAGCAAATTGATCCTGTTGTAGTAGCATGTTAATTTTTGTTGAATTGGGGAAACAGTTCCAATTGCTTTAGAGTTGTTGTTTTTTAAAAGAAGAGATTTAGGTTGAGCATATTGTGTAAATACATGTTTACCGTTGTCCAAAATAAACTTCAGTACATAAAAGCTGTTGCTGTTTTATCATCTCCTGCAGTGTATGTATTTGTTTATATATAAATGCATTTGGCTTGCATTTGTAAAGTAACTGGAAGAAGGAAGGAAAGAAAGAAAGAAAGAAAGAAAGAAAGAAAGAAAGAAAGAAAGAAAGAAAGAAAGAAAGAAAGAAAGAAAG
>NW_020664561.1:17823625-17910480 GCF_002925995.2 Terrapene triunguis | reverse complement strand
AAGAAAGAAAGAAAGAAAGAAAGAAAGAAAGAAAGAAAGAAAGAAAGCTTCCAGTTACTTAACAAAAAGGGTACAAGTGCCAAGATACCATTAGCATTTTTCTAAAAGAATCTATATTCCTATAATAGAAGCTAACAGCAAAGACGCACAGACTAAAGCAACTAACAACACACTCCTGAAGCCCAGTGGTAAAAATGAGATGTCTGAGTAGAACTTTTTATTAAAGGAATAAAAAAATAAAACTTGAAGAAAATACTCAAAACAACTTGGGGAAAATGTTTTAAACTCCACTGATTCTGGGTTTTTGTTTTTGTATTTCTTTTTGTTCACCTGAAAGTATCTTTTGTGACCTTTCTAAGGTAAAATTGAGTACCCAAGTCTCATTGAAATTCTAGGGGATTCTCTGGTTATGATATGCAATATGAGTCAAAGAATTTCTTCTCAATGATCTTGTTTTCTATACAGTTAATGATAGCTAATATTTAGCTGCTCCCAAAGAAGACATTACTCAAGCATTCTGGTGTCATCTTGACAATACCAAATACGTATATACAGAACACATTTCCAAAAGCTGGCTGTAAAGTAATTGACAGAAATTACTATGCCCTCTGGAAATATTCAGAATGACAGGTGATGATCATTTCCCCATGCATGTTTAAAACATGAACAATACAATGAAAGCTATTAATATGAACTCACCACTACTAATACAGGAGATAGAATGTGAGTTCAGAATGTTTATCTGATTTAAATTCTTTATAGTATTCCCTGGGACTTGCAATCATCCATGCAGGGGCGGGGGAAATCATCTTATTCAAGATGAGCTACACAGTGTGGTTTGACGCTCCTGTTTTGATGTATTACTTCTATTGATCCTTCCTGATGTAGAGAAGGGCAGAGCTGGGGGTTGACTATTTCAGAATAGTCTACCAAGAAAGCAGTTGTTTTTATGCTCATCAAGAGTAGGGTGGGGTGGGAGAAAGCACATTTTAGCCTCAGAGAATCCAAAGCAGTAAATCCCCTTCTGCATAAAGTAGCTATTTTTCCAAGCTTTCAAACAGGTGTACTTTCATTTATTTAATATGAAGGAATCTTAATATATACCTTGTGACTGAAGCCAGTGAATCAAAAAACAGAAACAAAAATACCATCAACCAATCTCACCCTCACCACATTTTTATACAATAAAAAGCAGAATAAGTTGGAGCTTGAAAATTCACCATTATATCCTCTCTCCCATCTGATTCGTCCATGTTCTATGTTCATTACTAATGAAAAGGCCAAGTTACAAAGTTTGAATCAGATCGAAAGTCTCCCAAAGTTCAGGAGTGTTTGATTTAGGGGCTGTGGTTCAGGCCATGATGCAGAACAGTTAACTGAGAAGTTTGGATCCTGATCTGAACTTTCTCAATATGTGGTGGCATTGAGATTCAGGGGGGTTGGTTCATGCCCATCACTAGCTGTTACATGTCATAGCTGAAGAGCTAAAAGGACTTTACTAGGTGATTGTATCAGAAAGTGATGGCCATGACAGAAATTGTCAATTGCTCCTGACTATTTATTCAATCACATTCTCATTCCCTCACTGCAACAGTCGCCTGTCTGCTTTATTTACTGAATCCATACACCTAATATTTATAGTAAAAGATGGTTACTCACCTTTGTAACTGTTGTTCTTCGAGATGTGTTGCTCATATCCATTCCAATTAGGTGTGCGCGTGCCGCGTGCATGATCGTCGGAAGATTTTTACCCTAGCAACTCTCGGTGGGTCGGCTGAAGCGCCCCCTGGAGTGGCGCCCTTATGGGGCCGGACATATGCCCCTGCCGACCCAGCGCCCCCTCAGTTCCTTCTTGCCGGCTACTCTGACAGTGGGGAAGGAGGGTGGGTTTGGAATGGATATGAGCAACACATTTCGAAGAACAACAGTTACAAAGGTGAGTAACCGTCTTTTCTTCTTTGAGTGCTTGCTCATATTGATTCCAATTAGGAGATTCACAAGCCTTACCTAGGCAGTGGGGTCAGAGTGAGATGTCGCAGAGTGAAGGACCGCTGAACCGAATGCCGCATCATCCCTGGACTGCTGCACTATGGCATAGTGGGAAGCGAAGGTATGTACTGATGACCAAGTCGCTGCCCTACAGATGTCCTGTATGGGCACATGAGCCAGAAAGGCGGAGGACGAAGCTTGAGCCCGAGTGGAATGGGCAGTGAGTCGTGTAGCTGGGACACCAGCCAAGTCATAACATGCACGGATGCATGAGGTAATCCAAGACGAGATTCGCTGTGAAGAGACCGGGAGGCCTTTCATCCGGTCTGCCACCGCTACGAACAGTCGGGACGTCTTTCTGAACAGCTTCGTTCGTTCGATGTAAAAGGCAAGAGCCCTGCGGATGTCTAGGGAATGTAGCTATTGTTCCCATCGCGAAGCGTGTGGCTTCAGGAAGAAGACCGGGAGGAAGATGTCTTGGTTGACATGAAAGGCAGACACCACCTTAGGGAGGAAGGCGGGGTGTAGTCGCAGCTGTACCTTGTCCTTATGGAACACCGTATACGGTGGGTCCGATGTGAGGGCCCGAAGTTCCGAGATTCGCCGATGTGATAGCGATGAGGAAAGCTGTTTTCCAGGACAGGTACAGAAGTGAGCAGGTGGCCATCGGTTCGAAAGGGGCACCCATGAGTCTAAATAGGATTAGGTTGAGGTCCCACGTAGGGGCCAGATGACGACTTTGTGGGTACAGGCGTTCCAAACCCTTGAGGAACCTGCTGACCGTGGGATTGGAGAAGACCGAGCGCCCGTTCTCACCCAGGTGGAAGGCTGAAATCGCTGCTAGGTGTACTCTGATAGATGAGACAGCTAGGCCTTGCTGTTTCAGGGACCACAGATAGTCTAGGATGGTAGTTACTGGCACCTCCAGAGGGATAGTATTACTCAGAGCACACCAGCAGGAGAAGCGTTTCCATTTGGCCAGGTATGTGGACCTAGTGGAGGGCTTTCTGTTCCCCAAGAGCACTTGCTGCACGGAACTGGAGCAACGCCGCTCAGATTGAGTCAGCCATGCAGCATCCACGCTGTGAGGTGGAGGGACTGCAGGTCCGGATGACATAACCTGCCGTGTTCCTGAGTGATCAGGTCCTGCCACAATGGTAGAGGAATTGGTTCGGTCACCGACAGATCGAGGAGTGTGATGTAACAGTGTTGTCTGGGCCACGCTGGAGCGATCAAGATTAAGCGGGCCTTGTCTCTGCGTAACTTCAGAAGGACCTTGTGGACCAATGGAAATGGAGGGAAGGCATAGAGCAGGTGGTCTTCCCATGGTATCAGGAAGGCGTCCGACAGGGATCCCGGGGAGCAACCCTGGAGAGAACAGAACATCTGGCACTTCCGATTCTCGTGAGAGGCAAAAAGGTCTATGTGAGGAAATCCCCACCTCCGGAAAACAGAATGGATAACGTCCGGATGTATCGACTACTCGTGAGCAAGGCAGGACCTGCTGAGGCGATCTGCCATGGTGTTCTGGACTCCTGGGAGAAATGATGCCACCAGGTCGATTGAGTGGGCTATGCAAAATTCCCAGAGATGTATGGCTTCCTGACAGAGGAGGGTTGACTGCGCTCCGCCTTGCTTGTTGATGTAAAACATGGCCGTTGCGTTGTCTGTGAAGATCATGACACAACAGCCCTGCACATGTTCGCGAAATACCTGACATGCCAGGCGTACTGCTCTCAGCTCTCTGAGGTTGATGTGCAGGGTTATTTCTTGCACGGACCAAAGACCTTGAGTGCGAAGGTCCGCAAGGTGAGCGCCCCAGCCGAGAGATGACGCATCCGTGGTGAGGACTAGAGAGGGCTGTGGGGCATGGAATGGCATCCCCCCGCAAACAAGGCTGGGGTTTAGCCACCAACCCAGAGAGGATAAGACCTCCGTTGGTATCGTGAGTACCATGTCCAAACTGTCCCGGCCTGGACAGTACACCGACGAGAGCCAGATCTGAAGCGGGCGGAGGTGTAGTCTGGCATGTCTGGTCACGAAGGTGCAGGACGGCATGTGGCCCAGATAACCGAGGCACATGCGCGCTGTCGAGGTCGGGAAGCTTTGGAGGCCGTGGATAATGGTCATCATGGACTGGAAGCGGGCCTGCGGTAGGCACGCCCTGGCGAGATTCAAGTCCAGGACTGCCCCAATGAAGTCTATTCTTTGGGTTGGCTCCAAAGTGGACTTTTCGGCGTTGAGCAGCAGGCCCAGTTGCCTGAAGCAGTTCATGACGAACCGAACACGAGACCTGTAGCTCGAACCGACCCCGAATGAGCCAGTCGTCGAGGTATGGAAACACTTGTGTTGGTATCACTAGGCATAGCTACCAGGTAACTCGGGGGAGTGGAAGGCCGTAAGTGCCGATGAAACTCCTGCGCTCTGGGTCTAAGTGAGCCACAGTGACTCCATCTTGTGAACTTTCACCTACTTCTATGCTAACTGCTTACATGCTGAAGCAGGCTGAAGCAGAAATGTAATGGTCAGCTTTTCTAGCAGACAGCTGTAGTTTCGCTCACACAGTAGAGATAAGGAAGGGGGAGGGAGAAGCCTCTACGTCTTAACCTGCGAAGGCCACAGATAAACAGATGAACAAGAACTTTTCTCACATACCAATGTAGTGCCTATTGTAACTGTCATCTGGGAGGGAGGGGTAGAGGTGAAAACAGACAAAGCCTGCACAGAAACTGCTTGGAATATAAAAAGGGACACTTGCTTATATGTGCTGCGTTTGATTTGAGACATGTCTCCTAGTGCCTATTCAGAGCTCTTGAATAAAGTTGGTTTGTTTCTCCACCCCTGGTGTGTTCATTAGTGCGAAGCACACCGGGCAACTAACCCCGCTGTTGCCCCCTCGGACCCTTTGAGCCGGCAACAGTTTTGGCGTCCCTGGGTGGGCTCGAGGCTGAAATTTAGCCTTGCCCGGATCCCTCCTGGCGGCCGACGGATTACAGCGACAACTGACGCCCAGCGCGCACCGGTGACTTCATCGGGGGCCTCGGCGGAGACGTGGTTTGCTCGACCCGGAGGGCACAACGGTGCAACACACTCGAGTAGTGGAGAAGCAGTTGGGGGTGACGGTGAAGAACCGGACCCTTGGATAAGGTAGGAACAGTCCAGTGGGGACTTTACCTGTTTTGACCTGGGGACACCCAGTGTCTCCCTAGAGTATGGAGCAGGGACAGAGTACAGCCGGCAGGGTACAGTGTACACCCTTAGAATGCATTCTGGTGAACTGGAAAGTGTTTGGATCGGACCAGTTGATTAAAAGTAAATTGAAAAGGTTCTGTACAGTTGATTGGCCTCAATATCAGCTAGAGTGCCAAGAAAGGTGGCCACCGGAAGGATCACTTAATTACAACACGATCCTTCAGTTACTTTTGTTTTGTCAGAGAACAGGTAAATGGAATGAACATCTCTATGCTTATACGTTTATGGTGTTAAGAAATAGGACTGATATTTTGCACAAGTGCCATTTGACTCCGACAGACTCGGTAGTACCTGCTGCTAAACCCCAGAACCCTCCTACTGTTGTAATGGCATAATCAGTGTCCCCTTCGGCTCCAGCACCCCCACAGGCTCCAGAGAGTACCCCCTCGGTGGGATTGTATCCGTTGATTACTGAGAATGTGGTAGCCCGTCCAGGAACACAGGAGTGTGCAGCCCAGATTGTGCCAGTGTTCTCTCATGTGCCTTTTAACCCAGTGCACCTAGCTGCCTTTAAGGCAGAAGCAGGGGAATTCTCCACGAATCCAAGCAAGTTTATTTCAATCTTTGAAGGGTGTCTAGCTAGTCATAAGCCTGACTGGGATGATTGTAATATACTTATGAGAACCTTGTTGTCTGAGGTGGAGCGGAATCAGGTTATAGCTAAGGCTAAGGAGGAAGCACAGAGAAGGCATTTAAGGTTTAAAAAGGAAAGCTATTGGACACCAGAGGTTGTACCAAGTGGAATCCTCAAAAGTGAGTGTGCTCGTCCTGGTTTGTTGCTTCAAAGCTCTGTATAAAAGTTATGTTACTGAAAGGGTGTATAATGGCAATGTGTATGTGTTCATTGTTGGGAAAAGGTGTATGAGTGAAGAGTGGAAGGTTCCTTTGTAAGTTAGAAGAAGCCAAGAAAGGGAAAAGGAAAAAAAGAACAGAATGAGTTAACTGGAAAATATAGCTAGCAAGCTCAGTCATGCTGGCCCTATCCAAGGACATTGTTCACAGCTAAGACTTGGCTGACAGCCAAGAGAAAGGGGGGCCTGAATGTGCCCAAGCAACTGTGAAATCTGCAAAACACTGCCAGGCATAATGAGGACAACAGAAGGGTTAAAAAGCAGCTTTGCCGGACAGTATTGGCCCAGGGATTTAAAAATTCCCCCACTTTGTTCGGCCAGGCTCTGGCCAGAGACTTGGAGGAGTGGGACAATGAAGACAAAGCCTGCCTTCTGCAATATGTAGATGATTTTCTAATTGCTGCTGTGGGTCTAATCCCTTGTCTTAAAGCTACTGTGAGTCTCCTGAACTTTGTTGGACTCCGAGGATACAGGGTAGCTCGAAGCAAAGCTCAAATTGCACTCTCTGAAGTACAGTATCTGGGATTTCACATCAGGCAGGGAGAGAGAAGACTCTCAAATGACAGAAAGAAGGCTATCTGCCAAGTTCCTATCCCTAGCAACCGTAAACTTAGAGCATTTTTGGGCATGGCAGGCTTTTGCAGAATATGGATCCCAGAGTTTGGACTGTGGGCAAAACCTCTGTATGAATGTGTTAAGGGAGCGGATCATGACCCCTTTCACTGGTCCCCAGAAGCGGACAGGGCATTTAAAATCTTGAAAAGGAAGCTGATGGAAGCCCCAGCCCTGGGTCTGCCAGATCTCTCTAAGCCATTCCAACTGTATGTGCATGAAAGGAAAGGGATAGCCCTGGGAGTGCTTACTCAGTTATTAGGTGCCTGGAAACGTCCCGTAGCCTACTTTTCTAAACAACTGGATCAAGTTTCAAAGGGTTGGCCAGCATGCTTGAGGGCGGTCGCAGCCACTGCCCTAGTGCTTGGGGAAGCTGAAAAACTGACACTGGGAGGAACTGTGCAAGTGTATATTCCCCATATGGTCCAAGCCCTGTTGGATACTAAGGGTGGTCTCTGGCTCACACAGGCTCGGGTTGCTCGGTACCAGGCAAAACTGTTCGAGAATCCTGAAGTTACCCTGCAAACCTGTCCCTCCCTTAATCCAGCTACCCTGCTACCAGAAACAGAAAAGCAGGAACATGACTGTCTGGAAATCATAGATGCCCACTACTCTAGCCGCCCAGATTTAAAAGATCAACCACTCCCAAATGCTGACTTGGAATGGTATACCGATGGCAGTAGTACTGTTGTAGATGGGCAAAGGAGGGCGGGTTATGCTGTTGTGTCTCTCCATGATACCATGGAAGCTGAGAGTTTACCTGCTGGGACATCTGCCCAACTTGCTGAACTAGTGGTCCTGACTCGTGCACTCGAGCTGGCAAAAGACAAACGGGTTAGTATCTTTACTGACTCAAAGTATGCTTTTGGGGTATTGCATGCTCACGCTGGTTTGTGGAAGCAAAGAGGGATGCTAACAGCCTAAGGTTCTCCGGTTAAGCATGGGTCTCAAATTCTGCGGCTGTTAGAAGCGGTACAACTCCCTGCAGCAGTAGCAGTGGTACATTGCAAAGCCCATCAAAGGGAAGATCAAGATGTAACCAAGGGCAATGCCAGAGCAGACAGGGAAGCCAAGCGCGCTGCTACCCTGAAGTCACCAACAGAGGAGAATGCCCAAATGCATGCCCTCATCCCACCAGTAGGTGAGCTTGCAGCTCCTCAGTACTCCCATGATGACAGAAACCTGGTTGACAGGCTTGGTCTCCAGGAAAAGGAGGGATGGCTTTATTCCACAGAGGGAAAAATCCTCTTGCCCAAGGGCCTAATCCGACCGGTGTTGCAGAAACTGCATCAAATCACACACGCAGGCAGAGAGGCTCTTACTCAGCTTATGAATAAGTATTTTCTAACCTCTGGACTTAAACCCCTAGCATCACAGGTACAGGCTGAATGTTTAATCTGCCAAAAGAACAACCCTCGACCAGGAGTAGCAGTGTTGCCAACCACTCTGGAACCTACCCCAGGCCCAGGATTGGTGTGGCAAATAGACTTTACTGAGTTTCCCAGGACCCAAGGGTACAGGTACCTCCTCGTCTTGGTGGATCGATTCAGTGGATGGCCTGAGGCCTTCCCATGTCGTAACAACACTGCCAAAACAGTGGCTCTTAAGTTTGTCAAGGAGATCATTCCTCGCTTCGGACTCCCCCAGTGGATGGAATCTGATAACGGAACACACTTCACATCTCAAGTTGTTCAAAAGATATCAAGTGCTCTGCAAATCCCCTGGAAGCTCCACACAACATGGCGACCACAAGCCAGTGGAGTAGTGGAACGCACAAATCAGACACTCAAGCGACACCTCTCAAAGGTCTGTCAGGAGGCCTCTCTTAAGTGCCCTGATGCTTTGCCCCTTGTGTTACTCCGCATTCGTGCTCTCCCCAAGGGCAGGTTCGGGCTTAGTCCCTTCGAGATTATGTTTGGAAGGGCATGGCCTCTGAATGGTACACCGGTTCTGGCAGGGGAGTGGGAGATGGGGTGTGGTTTTTTGTCTCAGTACATGTGCTCTTTGTCTGCTGTTCTTTCTTCTCTTCACAGATACACCAAAGATTCACAGCCTCTTCTGCTGGATGCCCCGGTCCGCTCCTTGCAGCCAGGTGATTCTGTACTCGTTCGGACCTGGAAGGACGAACCTCTCCAAGAGAAGTGGAAGGGACCCCACACCGTCCTGCTTGTTTCCCACACAGCGGCAAAGGTCGAAGGACACAAGAACTGGATTCATCACTCTCGACTGAAAGCAGTACCCACTCCTGAACAGTGGACTGTCCAGCCTGCAGAGAAGACTGCCAGTGACGATTTGGGACTTAAGCTGTTATTCAAAAGACAGTAAGGGTCGTTGGGAATGCTTTGTGATATCTCTGAACAGCCACAGCACACTCCCCGCAAGAACCCTGAGCATTGGTTCTATCTATTCACAGAAGGCCAACCTAACCTATGGTCCTGGTCCTTTTATTTTTTTGATTTGTTTGGTGTCAATAATTCTTATCTTCTGGGCATTTGGGTTGTTGTAATCACAATATGGGTTCAGGTTTAGGGTCTCTCACTGTTCCTTTACTAAATGCCACCAGTTGGCAAACCGACGCTGCATTCTTTGTCCTTTCCCCACAAGCCACCCTACGGGATCTACAAGGTAACAATGGAAAGGCTAGTTATGGTGAAGCATTCTGGGTTTGTGGTAACAGTGCCTATAAATGGCATGGTATATGGTTGGCATGGTAGCTGTTACAAAGACTATCTCGCTCCTCCCCTCCGTGTTCTCACCCATGCTCCCTCAGGTCGCCCTAGGTACTATCGGCCCTTGAGAGCTACCACTGAACCCATCGGAGAAGGAGACAGGTTTGGGATGATATTCCTCCCTACCTATGGGGTGGGACGGCTAACCCAACTCTACAGAAGACTGTCTAAATTTCTCACTCAGTTTGCCAATGATACCCTGGCCATAGAAAAAAGCATAAGTTCTGAGCTGTACCAGCTTCGACTGCTGGCTTTGCCAAACCACCAGGCCCTAGATTATGTGTTAGCCTCACAGGGTGGGGTCTGTGCCCTTATTGGAGAAGAATGTTGTACCTATGTCCCAGAGTTTTCACAGGATATTAACAAGCATATCTTGTCAGCCGAACAGGCCTTGAACCAGTGGAAGGCCCAGGAAGGGGAACCCACTATTTTTGATTCCCTTTGGGGTTGGTTACCTGGTCTAAGGGGACTAGGGGGAGGCATTGTTCACATCTTGCTCACAGGTGTTGTGATATGTTTTGTCCTTTTCCTTTTGCTCGCTTGCTGTAAAGTGCTCATATGTAAGATTTGTACCTCCCATTCCCCAGAGGTTCCTTTATATTCTCTCATTAATGATCCCAACTGCATGGAGCTTAATCGCATTTTGTCATTAGAGTATGAGAAAACTCTGCCAAAGGTTTGTTGAGTGTTCTCAAAGGAGGGATTGTTGGTGTCACTAGGCATAGCTACCAGGTAACTCGGGGGAGTGGAAGGCCATAAATGCCGATGAAACTCCTGCGCTCTGGGTCTAAGTGAGCCACAGTGACTCCATCTTGTGAACTTTCACCTACTTCTATGCTAACTGCTTACATGCTGAAGCAGGCTGAAGCAGAAATGTAATGGTCAGCATTTCTAGCAGACAGCTGTAGTTTCGCTCACAAACACAGTAGAGATAAGGAAGTGGGAGGGAGAAGCCTCTACGTCTTAACCTGCGAAGGCCACAGATAAACAGATGAACAAGAACTTTTCTCACATACCAATGTAGTGCCTATAGTAACTGTTGTCTGGGAGGGAGGGGTAGGGGTGAAAACAGACAAAGCCTGCACAGAAACTGCTTGGAATATAAAAAGGGACACTTGCTTATATGTGCTGCGCTTGATTTGAGACATGTTGGTCTCCTAGTGCCTATTCAGAGCTCTTGAATAAAGTTGGTTTGTTTCTCCACCCCTGGTGTGTTCATTAGTGCGAAGCACACCGGGCAACGAACCCCGCTGTTGCCCCCTTGGGCCCTTTGAGCCGGCAACACTTGGATTTGATGTTTGCGGAGCCAGGCCGCTATGACAGCCATGCATTTTGTGAAGACCCTTGGTGCTGTGGACAGGCCGAAGGGGAGGACCATAAATTGGAAGTGCTGCTGTCTGACCACAAAGCAAAGGAACCGCCTGTGAGGTGGGTAAATCGCTATGTGGAAGTATGCGTCCTTCATGTCGAGGGCAGCGTACCAGTCTCCAGGATCAAGGGAAGGAATAATGGTTCCCAGGGTAACCATGCGGAACTTCAACTTTACCATGAATTTGTTGAGTCCGCGCAGGTCTAGGATGGGCCGGAGTCCCCCCTTTGCCTTGGGAATTAGGAAGTAGCGGGAGTAAAAACCCCTGCCCCTCAAGTCCCTTGGTACCGCTTCCACCGCTCCGATAGATAGGAGCGCTTGTACCTCCTGTAAGAGGAGTTGCTCGTGAGAAGGGTCCCTGAAGAGGGACGGGGAGGGTGGGTGGGAAGGGGGGGTGAAATAAATGGAAGATGCTATCCAGTTTCCACCGTGTGTAGGACCCAGCGTTCCGACGTTATGCGGGACCACGCAGGGAGGAAAGAGGAGAGGCGGTTGGAGAAAAGTAGGGAAGGATCCTGGGAGGAGACTGGTGCTCTGTCCTCGAGCGCAGCTTCAAAAGTTTTGTCTGGGCCCCGCTGATGGTCTAGGGGGCCCTTGAGTCTGGCCTGCTTGCGGACCAGATTGTCGCCGCCTATTGCCACGACCACGCCTTCTTGAGAAGTCGTGTCGTGGTCGAGGGTTAGGGTAAGTGCGCTGCAGCTGGGGTCAGAAGGGCCTGCGTTGTGTTACCGAGGTATGCATGCCCAAAGAGCTCATGGTGGCCCGGCTATCCTTCAGACTTTGCAGTCTGGGATCAGTTTTATCTGAAAAGAGCCCTTGGCCCTCAAAAGGTATGTCCTGAATAGTCTGCTGCAGTTCTGGTGGAAGGCCAGACATTTGCAGCCAGAAGATGCGTCGCATAGCTACTTCCGAGGCTAGTGGTCTAGCTGCCGAGTCAGCTGCGTCTAAGGATGCCTGCAGGGATGTCCTTGCCACCTTCTTGCCCTCTTCGAGCAAGGCCCCAAACTAATCCCTGGACTCCTGGGGAACCAACTCCTTGAATTTCCCCATCGAGTTCCAGGTGTTATAGTTATAACAACTCAGGAGAGCCTGCTGATTAGCTATCCTGAGCTGTAGGCCACCAGTTGAGTAGACTTTACGCCTGAACAGATCCAGGCGCCTAGTGTCCTTGGACTTAGGGGTGGGGGCTTGTTGGCCATGCCTCTCCATCTCGTTTACAGACTGTACAACGAGGGAGCAAGGTTGGGGGTGCACATACAAGTACTCATAATCTTTAGAGGGCACCATGTATTTCCTTTCCACCTCTCTGGATGTTGGAGGGATGGATGCTGGGGACTGCCAGATAGTGTTGGCATTAGACTGAATGGTCTTGATGAAGGGCAAAGCTACCCACGTGGGGGCATCAGCCGACAAGATGTCCACCACCGGGTCCTCAACTTCCGCTACCTCCTCCACCTGCAGATTCTTATTCTGTGCCACCTACGAAGTAGGTCCTGGTGAGGACGAAGATCTATAGGTGGAGGGCCGGAGGAGGACATGCCTGCCACTGCCTCGTTAGGCGAGGATGAGGAGGACAATCCCTGGACTAGTGGGTCCTGGGGAAGGTCAGGTTGAGGAGGGTCCGGTTGCCCTAGGTCTACATCCGTAGGGGCATCAGCCTGTTGAGGCGGTAGGGTGGTTGTCTCAGAGGGTACTGGGGGAGGACGGCTAACAGTTGCCTCAGGCACCCGAGGCTCCGAATGAGCCGAGCGAGAAGCTCCTGAGGTGCCACCTTGGGCTTGGTGGTATGCCCAGGGGGTCCAGAAGGACCATTGTGGGGGACCCTGGTCGGGATCCTGGCCTTCATCCGGTCCCTGGGTAGCGACATCCGCATCCTGGCCATGGACCTCATAGGCACTCGCCGCTTGGGATGACGCCGAATTCTGACGAGAAGCCCAAGGCGGTGCCGAACGCACTTGTTGCATTGAAGTGTCGTGGTCTACTGGTCTGCGCCTGGGAACTGGGGACCGGTGCCGGTGTCCCAAGCGGTACCGCGATCAGGAGCGGGACCGACAGTCATAATGGTGCCGGGAGGTCGATCTAGATCTAGACGAGGACCGACGGTGGAGGTGGTGCTGTGACCGGCTGCGCGACGAGTGGTGCCGGGATTGGTGCCGGGAGGTGGATCGGTACCGATCGTACCAGGAAGGAGACCTTCGGGAGGTGGAATGGTGCCGCGAGTACGACCGGCACCGAGATGGAGATTGGTGCCGGGACTGAGAGCGGCGCCTCGACCGGGACCATCTGCAGGACCGAGATCGAGACCGTGACCGAGAGCGGTGCCGAGTTGTTCCACCCTGCGATGGAGGTCGCATGAAGGCAGGCTTCCCTATGGATGGGACAGTCCGCACCAGCGGTGCCGGTGGGTGAGATGGTCCAGGCTCAGTCAGAGCTATCAGGTCGCAAGCAGTGGAGAAGGTATCCGGAGTGGACAGTAGGCCCAGCTCAACCACGGTGTGCACCGGGGAGCTTATCTGCACCGGACTCAACGGCACTTGGGGTGCTGGAATCAACGGTGCCAGAGTTGGCACCTTCATATGGTCCGGCATGGGCCGTTACTCCACTGAGGCCAGAGGCGGTGCTTGCAACTGTGAAGGAGCAGCAGGTGGTTTGTGCTGCTTCTTGGGCCATGGGGACTGCGAGCGATGCCGTGTCTGTATCAGTGCTGGAGACGTCCGGTGCCGAGGGACCTTGCTGGTGCTGGGTCGCTCCGGTGCCGGAGGCATGCTTCGAACCGACGGTGCCTGGTCTGCGCGCGGTGCCGAGGGCACTGGACTAACTGCTGCCTCCATCAGGAGCTGTTTTAGACGGAAGTCCCGCTCCTTTTTTGTCCGAGGCTTGAAAGCCTTGCAAATGCGGCACTTATCAGGCTGATGAGATTCCCCCAGGCACTTCAAACAGGAGTTGTGGGGATCTCCAATAGGCATCGGCTTGAGACAGGCCGAGCAACGTTTGAAACCCGGAGACTTGGGCATGAGCCCTGGTACCGGGCGGAGGAACGGGGATAAACTCCGTTTCCTCAACTTATATACACTATATACACTATATCTCCAAAAATCAATAAGAACTACTCTAAACTTACTAAACTGATAAACTACACTAAAGAACTATCTATAATACAATGAGTAAGCTAGGGATGTGGAGGTCAGCTATGCCGCTCTCCACAGTTCCAACGACCGTCACGGGCGGTAAGAAGGAACTGAGGGGGCGCTGGGTCGGCAGGGGCATATATCCGGCGCCATAAGGGCGCCACTCCAGGGGGCGCCTCAGCCGACCCACCGAGAGTTGCTAGGGTAAAAATCTTCCGACGATCGTGCACGCAGCGCGTGCACACCTAATTGGAATCGATATGAGCAAGCACTCGAAGAAGAATAGCAATTTTCAATAGCATCTAATCTTTATTTACATAGACCACATTGTACAATCTTATAATGCCAGGTCCTGTAGGGTTGTTAACAAATTACATCATTATGTAAAGAGGAACAACAGAATAAACCGAAGTCTTAACTACAGAAGTATCCTCTTCCTTAGAGATTGATTCCTCATGCTTGGATCCTTATCTGTGTTCTACTACCGACATGTAAATGTACAGCTCATAGGCCCAACATTCTTGGCAATGGTTCTGATGCCAGTGGCAGATTATATAGTTTGAAATTATTTTAAGCAATGTTCACTAAGCAATGTTTATACCTGCACACTGTCAAGCAATTGCAAAAAGCTCTTTATCAAAGGCTGGTGAGCATTCTATTCCACACTGGTTGTGAAACTGTGCCATTAGTATCTCAGCTTTTCTCCAGTGAACAGAAAAGGTCTGTACAAGAAAGAATTCAAAGGATATACCCTTCACAGTTAGACTATGAAATGGTGAGTATCTGAAAGAGTTCTGTGTAAATCATCCACACTACAAGAGGAGTATCTATGGGACCATGGGTTCATATCCCATTCTACCACCAGAATATGCAAGCATGGAAATAATACAGTCTTACCTTCTGATTAACACCAAGATTTTCTTATCAGATGAAGAGCTTACATACAGGAGACAGTCATCCAGCAAGCACAGGAGTTGCATTTTTTCGGGGCGGGGGTTGAAAAGCAAAAGACAGGTTGCCTGATACACCACTCCCTTATTCCAATATGGCTTCAGTGATTTCAGTGAGCTACATCACTGTAAAACCTTTGTAACAGAGTAAAGGATCAGGTCCAGGATCTAAAAGTGCTATGAGTTCCTTTCTCTCTCTTTTCTGTTACTGGCAAGATATCACTGGACTGTTCTCTCTCCTAAATGTTAGTACCTGTAGCATCCACTCCTAGTAAATCTTCCATTGCTAGAAATGCTTCCCTCTCCCCCGCTTTAAAATTATCATCCTTCATGTGCACTATCAGCCAGGTGGATTCTCAAAAGATCGCAGCTTCCATTTCAGCACCAAAATAAGTGACCAGATTTTCAATAGATTTAAGGATATTGGATGCTGAACTCCTTTGGAAAATCTGGCTGTTCAGTGTCACAATGGGAGCTGCTGAATGCGGAGTTATTTGGGGAAAAAATGGTCCTTATTAAAGTTTACTAAATAAAAGGTGAATTCTTTTGAAATTTTGGCCCCAGTTGTTGATGCTAAGCATTTGAAAACCTGGCCTTTTGAAACCAAATTGTCACATATATAATTTACATCTAAAATCCCCAGTCCAACAGCTAATATATCATACTTATCTATAAAAGATACGGAAAAATCCAAGGTGTTCCTAACTATTGTGTAAGTGAAATAGGTCATATCATTAGTGGATTTCCAAACTGTTTAGGCAGTTTACTTTTTGTCATTAGGGTGTTAACTATGAACCAGAAATCATGCTTTGTAATTGCCTGTAGAGCTCAAGTTATCTATGGATGGGAAAGATTTAACTGATTCAGAAGCAATCTATAAAATAGGAGATATGAAGTATACAAATAGATCATTGGTTTCAGAGTAGCAGCCTTATCAGTCTGTATCCGCAAAAAGAACAGGAGTACTTGTGGCACCTTAGAGACTAACAAATTTATTTGAGCATAAGCTTTCGTGGGCTACAGCCTACTTCATCGGATGCATAGAATGGAACATATAGTAAGGATATATATATATATACACACACACACATACAGAGAACATGAAAAGGTGGGAGTTGTTCTACCAACTCTATGAGGCTAATTAATTAAGATAAGCAATTATCAACAGGAGAAAAAAAACAAAAAACTTTCGTAGTGATAAACAAGATGACCCATTTCAGACAGTTTGACAAGAAGGTGTGAGGATACTTAACATGGGGAAATAGATTCAATGTGTGTAATAGCTCAGCCATTCCCAGTCTCTATTCAAGCCTAAATTGATGGTATCTAGTTTGCATATTAATCCAAGTTTTTTTTCTCCTGCTGATAACTGCTCATCTTAATTAATTAGCCTCTTAGAGTTGGTAGGGCAACTCCCACCTTTTCATGTTCTCTGTATGTGTATATATATAACTCCTCACTATATGTTCCATTCTATGCATCCGATGAAGTGGGCTGTAGCCCACAAAAGCTTATGTTCAAATAAATTTGTTAGTCTCTAAGGTGCCATAAGTACTCCTGTTTTTTAAATAGATCATTGCTGTCTAGGGAATCATGAAGTAAAGTGCTGCCAATAGAAAACTTTACAGGGTTGGAGGGAAGTTTTTCTTTCTTTCTGAATTAACTGATTTAGGTCCCTTTGAATTACGGGCTCTCATAGCTAGCAGGAATTCCAGCTTGGAAAGGTTGTTCATATCTTGAGGATGCATTGCTGAATGGAGGTTTCTTTGTAAAAGGATTGCTATGGGGGAGGGAGGAAGGCATGTATAGAACTCTTTTGCAACAGGGCCCTAGCACTACTTCCTCACCAGTGGAAGCAGGAGGTATGATGATCCCCTGACTGACTGCTCTTGTGAGATCTCATTGCTAAGTTTGTAAGCTCCTGGCATTCAGATAGGCATCCAAACTTTTGAGGACATCTCCAGGCGTGGCAAGTGTTATGCAAATCACATGACACATGCAGCTGTTCCCTTTAGCCCTGATATTGCACATCCCCACTGGAATCTTGCAGTCATCAGGGATACAGTGAATTGATGGGCTTTCCCCTGTAAATTGTCCACTAGACAGCCAGGAAGCCAACTACCTCTCCTCTCCGCAATGGAGCCATTGTGGGGAAGAAGAGAGAGAGAGAGCAGTATAGAAATTTTGGGAGTGGGGCAGGGGACTCTACGGAAGAAAACCTCTAAACTTGGGAGAAAAATTTTGGGTACAGCCAGGTGTAAGGGGAAAGTGTAAAGGTGAGATGGATGAAAGACAACACTAAGACAAGTTGGGGAGGGATTACAGTCAGGGAGGAAGATTTGTGGCCAATTCTGGGAGGGCCAATACAGAGGAAGAGCTGAAGGGTCCTATGTACATCAGAGTTAGGCACAAGAAAGTGTTCGTGTGTGAAAGAGGATTCCAGTGAAAGGAAATAGACCAGCTGGGGATTGCTGGAGGGCATGCCCCCAGATGACCACTTGATCACTCACATCCATGAAGAGTTTCACAATGGGAAGTACACTGTTCTTTGCAATTCTGTGCATCTAAGGCTAGGTCTACACTACGGGGGGGGGTGTCGACCTAAGATACGCAACTTCAGCTACGTGAATAGCGTAGCTGAAGTTGCGTATTTTAGGTCGACTTACCTGGCTGTGAGGACGGCGGCGAGTTGACCGCTGCCGCGCCGCCGTCGACTCCGCTTCCGCCTCTTGCCGCGGTGGATTTCTGGAGTCGACGGAAGAGCCATCGGGGATAGATTTTATCGTGTCTTCACTAGACGCGATAAGTCGATCCCCAATAGATTGATTGCTACCCGCCAATTCGGCGGGTAGTGAAGACGTGCCCTAAGCCTGTGAGTTTTCCCTACAAATCTTGAGGTGGGAAAATTAACAGCTCCTGTGTTAAATTATCAGGAAACTGTGGGCAACATATGTGCAACAAGGGCCCTGTGCTTTGGGGTTCATTTTATCTCACTGGTCCAACAAAATTCAAGTTTGTTGATTTTTAGGCACGCTGCAAGGTCTGTCTATTCAGAAGCTTTTGCTTGGGGTGGGGTTTGGGATTCTTTTCTGGGATGAAGATTTAGAGCCCTTTAATTGATTGAGTCAGTTCTCTTTTATTTAATTAATCTATTCATAGCCTTAATACACACTTTTAGCATTTCATCAGCACATTTTATAAGTAAATCATTTACTTATTATATACTATGTTTCCTGCAAGAAAATCTTAAACTAAAGACCTGAATATTCTCCAATTCAGCAAAGGTTGAAGCAAATACTGGAATTAAAAAGCAGCCAAACCCTCAGCTAGAGGAAATGAATTACTTCAAAGCTAATCAGACAATAGAAGGCTAGGATTTATTTGAGAGATTGAGATTACAATAATTGATTGTACTAAAAATCAAGCCTCTTAAGTAAAGTTCACAAAAGGATTTTCTTTAGTTTAAACTTTATAATGTTATCATTATATTGTAAACACTTGATTTTATATATTCTGATCATTATAGAAATTCAAATTCTAAATATCTGCAGTGCCCTGAGCACTGACTTTGCATAACAAGAAAATAATAATAAAACAATTATACATATGCTGGAGTTCTTACTCAGTTCACATTAGTCCATTTTATACATACCTCAGATTATCATACTTTTTGCAGGATCATCGTATGTCAGATTATTAAACTGCAGATAATGCACTCATAATTCAACCTCCGTTTAAAAACATTTAAATCTATTTGAAAATAGCAGACACACATCTAAAAATTCTGACATGTCTCCATGTCTCAAACTCTTCTAGAAAAGATACTGGAATTCTTGGGAATTTAGTACAATAGTATCAAAGACCTAGTCTCAGTTCCCAGCTTTTCCATAGAGTTCCTTCTACTTACACCTTTAAAAACAGATTTCCTCTGTGATCATGGGCAAGTTACTTGGGCCAGATTTTTCAATGGTTATCACTTGAGACCCCCACCCCCTTGGGTCTGATTTAAAGAACTCTACAATTCTAATTGGAATCAAGGGAAATAGTAGGTGCTCAGTACTTCTGAAAGCCAAGATGGCAGAATCAGGTCTTACAGCACAATATGCATTTTCCACACTAATCACGTATCACCAAATAAGCACACACCCTACACTGATAATGGTGGTATACATGCTTAGATATTGTATATAGGTATGATATCCAGGAGTGCTAGTAAGAAACTGGTATTTGTGCCCTGACCCCAGTCACACAAAATGGTTCAAGTTTACAAAAGAGTACAACTTCTATTATATGTTTGCAGGCCTTTTTTGCTCACTTATAATATAAAAATAAAAATAAATCCCAAAATTAAAAATCAAAACATTTCATTCTGAAACTATCAAAATGGAATGCTTTAGCATTGTCAGAACATTTTCCTAGTTTTCTTCTGAACAAAATTCCAGTGAAAATCAACTCAATCTGAAGTGTTTTAATTTAGATAGAAATTCATATTCCAACAGAAAACAGTTCCATAGAAATTTCTTCACCGAGCTCTAAATCCAATTTCCCAATACAGACCCAAATCCTGTTTTTTATTGATAAAATAAAATAGTTGAGTATATCATTTTAATAAATTAGTGCCTAATATTTAGCTATATTTTAATTGCACTTTAGACAATCCTTTTCAGTGAACAAGCCATTTTTAAAGAAGGTTTTTTTAACTAAAATGTTACGAGTGTAAGGGCAAGGATTAAAGCTCTTAAGAGCAGTCCTAATGCATTAGGATTTGTGAACAATTTCTAGGTTTAAGGGGAAATACACATTGCAATAGAGAAATCAATACAGCATTTAAAATAAATTTCCTATTGCTGAACTTCAGTGAAGCCTGATATTGATTCTGCATGATTTATATGAATTCTCTTATACATTAAAATATGAAACAAACAATGTACAGTAAAAAACCCAGAGAATAAGGATATTTGGTAGAACTTTTATGACCTAGTTCCAGTAGTTGCACTGCAGCAGTTGAACTACTTAAGCATTTAAAGTTAAGCATATGCTGTATTGGAGTCTACACCAGTGTGTTGATTTGAGGCCAGATCCAGGAACCTTTGCTCATGCAAATAGCCCCATGACTCCCTGTGAAATAAATGGGCTGCTCATGTGAGTACAGAATGTGTGTGTGTGTGTGCACGTGAGTGCATGCACAAAATTGGGCCCCCGTATTTTAGGATGGAGACAAAATGGATAGAACTATTTAAAGGAAGACTCTAGAGGGATGAGATGTGTGACAGAATCCCCAGGGTGCAGACTGGAACTGTGGGACTGCTGTACCCCCTTAACTCTCTCCAGCCTGGGCTGTCTCTCACAATGCCTTGCTAGTGACCAGCAGCAAACCCCTCCAGGCGCTGTTATCACTCAGCACAACCGCATGTGGAGCCCCACACCCAGATAGATTGCATGAATGCTCCCAGAGCCACTCAGGAATCACACAGGGAAAGGCACCAGACAAATCCCCCCAGCTCCCAGCCTTGTACCTCAGGAATATACAGTCTTACACTGCTCAAGATGAGCAATGCAGATTCATTAATTGGTTCACCACTTCATCAATTGAAAGTGGATATACACCGGCCTTTGCAAAACCTGAACAGATTTACCACACACTTCAAGCAATCTCACTGGTAAAGATAAACAGTTAAACAATTTTATTGACTACAAATGATAGATTTTAAGTAATATTCAGCAATTGACGTTTTGCCTGAGTTAGTTACCAAAAAGAAAAAAAAATATAAGCATGCAGTCTAAACTCTCAACCCTATTAGACTGGGCAACATCTAGAGTGAGCAGTTTTTCTCACCCCAATGGATACTGCAGTTCATAGTACATCAATTTCATCCTTGTAATCTGGGCCAGTCCCCTCAGTTGGAGTCTTCAGAGTGTCCTTGTTGCTTGAAGTGTAGGTGGGTGAAGGAGAAAAGCCCAGCATGTGGCCACTGTATCGGTTTTATATCCTCAGTCCTATGTGCCTGGGGAGCACAAGTCCAGGCATGTCTGGGGGCATATGAAAAGATCATATTGCTTATGTAAATCCATGGTACGCCAACATCTTGAATACTGCATGCAGATGTGGTCGCCACATCCCCAAAAAGATATATGTTGGAACTGGAAAAGGCTCAGAAAAGGGCAACAAAAATGATTAGAGGTATGGAACAGCTTCCGTATGAGGAGAGACTAATAAGACTGGGACTTTTCAGGTTGGAAAAAGAGATGACTAAGGGGGAATATGATAGAGGTCTATAAAATCATGACTGGTGTGGAGAAAGTAAATAAAGAAGTGTTATTTACTCCTTCTCATAACACAAGAACTATGGGTCACCAAATGAAATTAATAGGTAGCAGCTTTAAAACAAACAAAAGGAAGTATTTCTTCACAGAGCGCACAGGGAACCCGTGAAACTCCTCGCCAGAGGATATTGCGAAGGTCAAGACTATAAGAGGTCTCAAAAGAGAACTAGATAAATTCATGGAGGATAGGTCCATGAATGGCTATTAACCAGGATGGGCAGGAATGGTGTCCCCAGCCTCTGTTTGCCAGAAGCTGGGAATGAGCGACATGGAATGGATCACTTGATGATTACCCTTTGGGGAACCTGGCATTGGCCACTGTCAGAAGACAGGATACTAGGCTAGATAGGCTTTTGGTCTGACACAATATGGCTGTTCTTATCTTCTTATGCTGCAGTCAGTGTTTCAATGTCTGTCTGATAAGGAGCCTAAATTTAATTTCAAAGAAGATTTAGGCACTTGAGACAAAATCCCATTGGGATTTAGGCTTCTAAGTGCCCAAATAACTTCTGAAAATGAGGCTTAGGCTCCTAAATCAGTTAGGTGTTGCAACACTGAGCACATCAATGCCTTAATCTTTTTATTCCACACTTACACATCCATAGTGCATATAATAATGTTTACCATTAAGAAGTCAGCATTTACCCAGTTTCCATACTTCTAGATTTATGGTTTTAAACTGATGAACACCATACATTTCCCAGCAGAATGTTGTAAGTTCATTTAGTGTATTTAAAGTGCTTTGAGAGCCTTGGATGAAAAGCTGTATTGGGGTAAGTCTTGGCCAAGAAGGGAAAAATATATTTGTATATTTGGATTTAAATTCTAGAATTTGCACAATTCAAATATAGCTGATATGATAAACTTAATATTTGGCTTCCATATTGAAGTCTTCACTTGACAAAGGAGAAACTCTATAAGTTTGAAGAAAATCTGTTTAGTGTTTTAACGCTGGAATTTACATTGTTTGCACAGCCCTCTTTGAATATTCTCTCACTCTCACCCCTCCTCCAGAACATTTTACTCTATTGATCATGAACAGGTGTCACTTATTTATTGTAATATTCAGATTCAGAAAACAAATATGCCCAGAAGTTGAGAAACTCAAAGCCAGCTTCTGTGGAGTTACATCCATTTAGTGTGGGCTAAATATGCTGGTGCCCAGTCTACAATAATGTTAACTTACACACGTTGACTGTAAAGTGTAACCTTATGTAGTACTTTCTATTCCTGCTTTCCTTGTATAATATATCCTTAGCATATTCATTTGTGCTGTTAAATGTATGCAGCAAATTTACATAGCTTGATTTAATATTTCCATAGAAATCTTAGCTTTTTTAGGAATTTCCTGTATTTTTATGCTTAATTTTCCAACCTTAATTCTACACTGAATTTGGATTTTGAATCGAGTTATAACCACTTAATGCACTGATTTCTAATTATGCATATACATCTTTGTAATAATGAGCTGTATGTTATAGGAATGACACAATATTGACCATTTGTGGATTTTTCTTGGCTTTATTTTTCTTCCCATTGTAGCAGAATATTTGCAATACCTAGGCAATCATCTGTGAGCAGAGAGCAAAGCAGAAATCTTCCTTATGAATGTTCTCTCTTTCCTGAGTTTAAATCCTTTAACATTACTTTAACATAGTTTGTTAATCATATCATTAATGTAATGACTGACAGATAGAAGTTAGTTTAATGGAGAGTTCGGGGTTCTTAAATCAAGACAGGCCTTTGGGTTCTCATGATTAATAGACCAATACCCAAGCCACATATGCTCTAACTAAAAAGCAAGAAGGCTAATGAGTTCATGCATCCGTTAAAAGAATTTTAAAATATGTGATGGCTTCCATTACAATGATCGCACACTATGCTAGCATTAATATATGAAAATGTGTTCATATTCAACATTCAAGAAAAAAAGCAGAGTCTAAGCAGGGATATTCACAATTCAGTCTTTAGGGCATCCAAAAAGTTCTGGAGATCTTTTTTTTTGTTTGTTTTTTAAAAGAGTGGGGTAAGGGAAGGGACCAGAAGATTAATTTGGATCCCTGCTCAGAATCTCAGACATGAAAGACTGTTTTTGGTTACTCAACAAAAAAATATGGTCCAGTATGGAAACTAGCAAAGTATAACTATTCTCATATGGAAAGCGGAAAAGCTATACCAGCATAAAGCAAATTTATACCAATATAACTGTGTCCATACACTATATTAGTTAAAAAAATTTCAGACCCAAGACCAAAATAAGATATGCTAGCCAGTACAAAAAAACAACAACAACAACAACAACAACAAAAACACACTACTTCAGCAACACTATTTATGTGGGTTAAGTTAGACACATTCGTCAGGTTTGTAGGATCAAAAGTTAAGGAGTGGAGTTAGGGACCTAAATAGCTTTATGAACCCCCTGTACAGTCTACAAATTCTAAGCATGGAGAGGAATTTTGGATGGCACAAGAATGTTTAATTAACAGTAACAAGATGAGATTGACAGAGCAAATGTTGGCTGAATATCAGGAAGATTTTCCTGATAATGAATCCTTTCAGGGTTCAAAAATATCCCCCAGGAAAATTGTGAAAGTGCCATAATCTATCTTTATATATTAAATTATAAAATTGGCAATAGGAAAGGGAACAACTGATTAGCTGATACAGTTTCAGCTGAGAGTAGCTAACCACAAACCTTTTTCCATTACCTTGTTATGTTTTATTGTTTGCTTGTCTATTGAAATATAGTCCAATTCCAGATTTTACTGGGTTCATAATTATGTAATAAATGTCAATATTAGGACTCCATTGGCAGTTACAAAAAGAAATTCTAGCTGCCAGGAGATTAAATGAATAAGGGCAAAAGTGTAAAACAGAAGTTACTTAAAATTCAACCCTGATTCAAGAAAGTATCTTTTTTCAGGAAAACATTTAGGTATGTGCTTAACTTTAAGCATATGCTTAACTCCCATTGAAGTTGAATATGACTTAAGCATGTCCTTAAAATTAAGGTCATGCATATGTGCTTTTCTGAATTAGGACATATTAAAGAGGGGGAGGAGAATATTATAATATCTATCAAATATTTAGGTATTTACTTAAAATCTTTACTTAAAATCAATATTTACTTAAAATCTTTTTTAAATAAATCAGGAGAATTATAATAGAAAGAAATTACTCCACATTAATCGGTAAGAAATAAACACTGCTTATTCCACACCACATTAGATTTATTCAAACAAATGTTTCACGTTGCAAAGAAAAAAAAAATCAAGTATCAAACCTCAATCTTTGCAACAAATATTGAGAACAATTACTCTTTGTGCAAAACTAGCAAAGTGTATAAATTAATTTACTGCACCAATGCCTGTAATTAATGTTTTCTCACTCTTCTCAGATTATATATATAGTACATTACACCTGTAATTTTCCCAGCGGTCATTTGTAATACATTACTGCAGTGATACTAGAAATGCACATGTTCTTATATTTGCTTCCTCTAAAAGAAAAGATTGTTTGTGCAATCTCAGGACTTGTTTCCCTGGGGGGGGTGGGGAAGATATATTCTTCAAAGTCTGTATGGACTTGGTAAAGAATTAACCAAACAAATAAAAAAATGAAAGGGAGTGAGGAGTGTATTAGAAGGACATTCGCTACCTTCCCCACACTGCCAGGTAGATCCCGAGAGCCAACAAACTCAAAAGATGACTAAGGCATGGAGAAGCACGTGGGAGGACCCTACAACCATGTGGAGCCTTCTTGTAATCATGAGTCTTAGCAGATGTATAGATGTCCCCTTGTGCAGTTCTCAGTGCAGGATGAAAGCCAAAAACTTTAACTGGGGGATAAAATATGTTACTGGTTTGGCTAATGCAGTTTTAAAAATTGATTGGAGCTGTTGTGTAGACTGGGTTCAGGCAGCCATTTTAAAATAATCAGTTACAATACCATCTTAAGGTCTATTCCAGCCAGTTTTAAAACTCAATTGATTATAAAAAAAAAAATTATAATTTGCGAAATTTCCTTAGTGTAGACAGGCCTCATGAGTCCTTATAATGGCTTTATACCTCATCACGATCCACACTACCTTCTTGATCTGAACGATCACGTCATTCTTTATGTTCAGATTCCTCTTTGATATACATGGGTGCTCTCTCTCATGCATGCACACAGCCACACTTTCACAACCTGAAAAATAAAAAGGCTAAATAGCCTGGGAGGTCTCCCAGCTAAGAAAAACAAAAGACAAGAACAAGTGAAAGAAAAATCCGAGGCATAAGATAATAGGGAGATTGCAAACTCTTCAGCTCTCACCATCTTCTGTATTCTTGCAGAGCAGGAGCAGTCCCTGCGGTCAGGGAGCCAGATGGTGACGTTCTGCTGGCACACGATTTCTTGCTGGCAGGCTCCCTTCGGGTGCAAGGTAAGACTGATGAAAATGGCCTGATGGTTGGCCACTCCCCAGTGAGATCAGGCTTGGAGCTTCCAAAACACCAGTCTTCTTCCCTAAGGTGGCTTTTTAATCCAAAAACGAGGCTTCTCAGCCTTGTCCTTGATTCTTTTGGTTTGCAAACTTTTCTTACTATGTCTTGCAGTGTCTCCCTCCAAGGCCTTCATACAAATCAAATGTGAGGCCTACCTTGAAGTCATTCAATTTGGTTCAATCAGGTTTGAGTTAAAGCACCCTTAGCTAGTACCAATTTTGAGAAAAGTCCCATTAAAATCAGCAGTTTTAAAGTACCGGTATTCAGTATTTTACATACCACAGAGAATATAAGATTGTGACTTTTTTCCACACACCCCTCCAAAAATAAAAATAATAAAGTAGACACTAGACCACTTTTGAGGAAGGTGACATTAGTCTGGGTGAGAAGTTCTTGCAATGACATCATTTTGCCAGTTTACGGAAAGTTCCATAATAATGATCTATAAAAATATCTGATTGCTAGGGTTCTCTTTCAACAGCCAGTCACTCCGCATTCTTCCATCAGCAAGATTAAAAATGAGTTCAAACTTATCAATTTAATCACTTCAAGTTTTTTCTCTGCTTAGGGTGACCAGATATCCCGTTTTTAAAGGGACAGTCCCGTATTTAAGCCCTCCTGCAGGTATCCCGACTTTTTCTTTAAAATAGGCAAATTGTCCCGTATTTTCTATCCCTCCCCCCATCCCCCATCAGTACTGGCAGGTCCTGCTGCTGGCTGGATCCCTGCTCACCAGCTGCCCGCCCACCAGTGGTGGGGGGGCGGTCCAGTGGCCGATGATGGGGGTGGGTGTGACAGGCTGGTGGAGGGGCAAAGATGCAGTGCGTGAGGATGGCTAATCCCCCTGCTGGTCTGTCAGTGCAGCCCCTGCAGCATGCTGGCTCTCGGCCAGCTGGGCTCTGCCCCTCGTCCCATTTACGGCCAGTGGTGGCTGCACACTGTGGAGGCTGGTGAGTGTGGGCAGGCGCCAGACAGCGGCCAGTTATGTGTCGCCTCTGCTACCCACCCATCGGCCCTTTACGTGCTCTTGGGACAGGGGTTTAGCACCCTCTTCACCCCCCTGCCCTGGGTCCTGCCCCCAGGGAGCGTGGGGCTGCTCCATCCCCTAGACACCCTCCCCTGCTGAGAAACCTCTGGCCAGGTTCCTGGAAGCCCATGCAGTCAAGTTCCCTGGGCCCTGGTGCACAGTGCATCCTTAGGGCTAAACCCCTTCCTACCCACGCTGTAGCTGGAGGCAGCTGGGTTATGTCGGTGGCCAGTAGGAGCCTGGAGGTGTTAGCTGCCTTTTGACACTGTGCAGGAAGGCAGGGACAAGCTGCTTCCAGCCACACAGGGGATGGGGGGTGGCAGGAAGAAGAGATGCAAAGACATGGGCCAGGTCATCTTTCTTCCCCCCCCCCCCCCCCCCCGCTCCTCCCCTGTGGCTGGAAGTAGCTCCGTCCCTTCCCTCCCGCACCGTACTGAAAGGCTGCTGCTGGCCACATTCTGATGTGAACCCTGGCAGAAACCCGGGGAGGGGGAGCTTGTGACCCTGTTACCCTCCCTCCAGCCCCCCACATGTTGCTACTGGCACCACGTACTAGAAGAGCTGGTGTGTCCCGGAGGCCCATCCTGGCATGGAGGGCAGAGAGCACCAGGTACGTCAGTCACCCCCGACTCTGTGTGTGTGTGTGTGTGTATGTGTGTGTGTGTGTGTGTGTAAGAGAGAGAGAGAACCCAAAAGCCTTAAAGATAAGAAGGTAAATAAAAAGAATCCAACTATGCAGTATTTCTTTTTAACAGGGGCTCAGTCAACTTGATGTTAATTTGGATATTTGTACTGCATAGTTCTGATTGATTGCCATTGAACTTGCTTGAATACAAGTATTTTTTACCAGGTGTCCTGTATTCAGCATAGGAAATATGGTCACTCTATCTCTACTAATCCAAAAACAGACAAATGGTCTTTCTGAATCTAGGCCATAGGTCAAACAGCTTCTGGAATCTTTATCTTGCTAGAAAAAAGGTTACTTAGAAACCTATCAGAATGAAACCCCTCTAAAACATGCTCCCTCCCTTTCCTCCCCCCCAGTTTTATATAAAGTTTGCAATCCCATAAAAGTTATGGACCTCACAGAAAGCACTTTCTGAAACCCAGGTCTCACACTTCATCTATTCCATGAAACCACAAACTTAGCTCACAACTAAAATTCCACAATTTCATCTCAGGTTATTGCTGAGATATTGCCTTTTCAATTTTTGACCTATACAGTTAGATGTCAAGCATTCAATTATATCCTCACATCACAAAGTTCTCCCAGGAATTGATTGAGTTATTCTGAAGTGAATTTTTGCTGAGACACACCAAAATCTCTTATAAAGCTATTTCAAGTTGCACTGTATAACACCATTTCACAAAATCTACCTATTAAATGCATCTGGCTGTAAAACAAACAGGTTAGCTTCCAAAAATGACCTTAGAGAGAGATTGTTTGAATACTGAACTCTCTCTGTATTTTATTTCTATAGGTTCCAGGAATATGTTAGTCTGTATTTTTATTATGGCAGAAGTTCTATAAAGTTTATGGAACGAATAACTTTGTTGAATTTTTGTGCCAGTTTATAGAAGGTTGAGGCAATTATTCCATAGAACACGGGATAGGTTTCAGAGTAATTTGTACAGAACCCAATTGGTGTCATCACTATTACATTCCATAGACTGTATCGGCAACACAGAGGGCACTCTGTACTGGTCTGTCTATATAAAATCCCAATTATTCATAATATCTGAGATGTTTAAAAGTTAGTTCAGAAGAGACACTATACTACTCAAATGGAATTTGAATGCTAGGAAATAAGGGATGCTTCTAAATGACGTGAACACTGTTAGAGCTTTTATCTCGATTCACCATGTTGCAGGTTTTGCCAAAAACAAAAAAAACTACATACATATTATATTTATTTATTTATTTATTTATTTCCAGAGACTTAGGTTGAGCACAATGAACAAATATTAACAGCATATTTAAGAATTTGTAGTGAAAACATTTCCCCCTCTTATTAAGATGCATGGAATATGCTTATAATCTAGTGACTGGTTTTGGTTACATAATAGAAACAAAACCTTGGATATTATTATTTTTTTAATTAAGGTTAAGCACACACATCAGGAAATGCAAATGTTAATTTTGAATAGATAACCTTAACTCTGTCCACTCTACATAGGGATTATGATAAAGTGTTACTTACGTAGTCAATACACTTTCTCAAATAACCTTTTCCTTTCCACTGTAGTTGCACATGTGTATTTAAGTGAACCTCTGATCACTCTTTCTTGATGAGACTAGCACCACCACACCATTCTCTATTCCGCCAGCTAAGTATAAGGCATAATCCTGAAATCCCTGGGTAAATTCTGCAGTCCTCACGCAAGAAAAAATCATTTTTAAAGTCAATAGAAATTTTGCATAAAAACTGCAAAATGTTGTCCTCTGCTTTTAGGGAGATCAGTTTCTCTCGACCCTTGCTAGACAAAATTTTAAAGATGTTTCCTTTGAAGATGATTTGGCCTAAGCAATCTGCACATTTCTCATTCCTAGCTATCAGCTCTGATTCTTCAGTGAATGTCAGGTTGCAATTTCACTCTAATAGCTGCCTTCTACAGCTTTGTTCTGTGCTGGGTAGGAATGGTTATCATTGACCTTTGCTCAGGTTTGTATGCAAATTTTCATTAGACAGCCAAAACAAAAGACTCACACAAAGAATGAGATACTTGATCACACTCTAATGTTTTCTTTGCCTTTTCTTTTTTTACAGCCTAGAAAACTACACTGTTTGGGGAACAGCTTGACACGAGCGGAAGCAGACCATAAGTGTGAACTTTGCTGCCCTCAGCAAAACACAGGATTCACTGAAATTGGATGCTTGGAGATGTGAATGGTATACACACACAAACCTACCACACCATACAAGATACACATGACTCTTTCATTCCCCAGTACAGAGGACTACTTTATTTTGTCTAAGAGGGTTATCTGGAAAGTCTGGGGGAGGGATAGCTCATGGGGGAGGGATAACTCAGTGGTTTGAGCATTGGCCTACTAAACCCAGGGTTGTGAGTTCAATCCTTGAGGGGGCCATTTAGGGATCTGGGGCAAAATCAGTACTTGGTCTTGCTAGTAAAGGCAGGGGGCTGGACTCAATGACTTTTTGGGGTCCCTTCCAGTTCTAGGAGATAGGATATCTCCATATATTATTGTTATTATGAGACCAATGTGCTTCTCCCCCACCTACTACTAGCTGATGATCACAGTTTCTCCTATCCAAGAAGTAAGGTAGTTATAAAGTCACTCTGGCTCATAATGGATAGTCTACAATAGTCATTTATCATAACAGGCTAGTATTTTTTTTAATTAACTGTAAAAATTAAAGACATCATCTTTTGTTTTAAATACTATGTGAAAATATGTTTTTATTTATTTATTCCAAAGAAATCCATATAGCCTGGACGAGTCCTCTCTGGATTTCAGAATGGCAGACAGTTTCTGCTCCAAGCACTTCCAGCAATTGTTGGCATCTTTTTGAGGTTGTCTGGATAGAATTTATTAACATATGTAACCAAAGCTCTCTCCTTATTGAAAGACCATAAAACACACATTCCTTGACAGATTAAAGAAAGCTGTATCATACATTGTGCAGATTGAGCCCCTCTTACCCGGCTTATCCTAATCATGCCTCTGCCATTTGCGTCTCATGACAGGATAAAAATAAAAGTCCCATAAAACTAAAACAAAATAGACAGTCTGCCATTCCTCCCTTACAAAACATTTGTCAGAATCCCTTCAAAAATAATTGGAAAGAAAATGTGCTGAATTCTATAATCCATTGAGTCATTTTTAAAGCTCGTCTGGGGATATGTTAAAAGGCGGTATTCTTTATGATCAGCCAGCTTGGGAAGGGATGTATTTTACATTGTCAAAGGCCTTTCACAGTTTGAGCTTTTTTTTTTTTTTTTTTTAAACAATACATTTTCACTGACTTCAAACTTATATATTTATACAGCGAGCAAAGAATTTAGGTTCACTTACTGTTCAGCATATATAACCCTCAATGTTCTAAGCCATTCTTATTCCTGTAAATTTTTACAGCATTATGATTTATATTTTCTGCTTTTGAACTTTATGCTGTTTAATAAATGCGCTATTGAAAAGCCACATTTTGGCATATATGAGAAGTAGCTCACCAGTATGTCCCCCCCACCCCATCCTCAAATCCTATGGCTAATAAAGGACCAAATCAAACTAGAATGTTTGTGGTGCTGCATATGGAAAGAGCTGATGTTGGCATCTTAGGTGAGGACTGTAGCTTCTCTCTCTCTCAAAGTCAGCTCCTTGGTAGCGAGAAGATGGGATACATTTCCAAAAGAGCAAATTTGCAGGTGCACTTACATATGCAGAGGCCAACATGTGGGGGTGCACTGATTACCATCAACTTAGAGAAAGGCAAAAATGTTTGAAAACAAGTCGCACCTTCCAGACAGTGTGGTGCCAGATTACACACACAAGTGGAAGTGAATGTTTCTTTCCTCTGCAGTGAACTGTGCAAGTGTCATTTTCAAACACACCCCTTCTAACAAGATAGTGTGAGACAAGTTGAGTTATTGGCTGCAGATTTCTGCAGAATGGTGAGGATGAACTCCCTATGGAACGCCTGGCCACACTAGCGCTAAGCAACAGCTGCTGTAACATACTTCTCATTGCCACCAGAAAGGAAATGTTCAATATGGCACAATATAGCGACAAACTAAACACCCTGGGAAGGAAAGATCAGGGAACAGTCCGCTAAGACAAATATCTGGGAATGCTTATTGAAAGAAACACCCCAGGGAGCAGATGGGCACTACACTGTCTAATGAACTCACACAGAAAAATTATAAAAGACAAAAAACACCCTACTGCGCGTAGATGGACACTTTTCATCAAACAATCGTTCTATATCTGACCTCTCAGTCCTCTGTCCTGAAAGGAAGCCTGCACAACACCTTCAAAAGGGCCTGGGAGCTTAAATTCATAACTTCGCTAGATTAAAAAAATCATAAAGACACTAGATTTATGGCTTATCACAACAATCTGTAACCCATTATCCCTCCCCCACTTTTTTGTCCTATTACCACGAAGGTCACTTCACTTTGAAGTGTCTCTGACAATATGTGTTAACTACTTACCTTAGACAAACTGTTCCATCTTGTATTTAACTAGGTCATTCTGAGTACCTTTCACAGACCTGAAGAAGAGCTCTGTGTAGCTCAAAAGCTTGTCTCTCTCACCAACAGAAAGTTGGGCCAATAAAAGATACTACCTCACTGTAATGGGGTCGCACTCATCTCTCACGAATGCCCCCTGGCCAAGTGCATATGCCTGCACTTGCTCTCTGTTTGTGGTAGGTCTTCAGTGACTCAGCCCTCTGGCCAAGTCATACACAGTCTGTCTATAAGATAAAAGCAAAACATACCTCTTTCGGGGTACAAGTCCAAAAGGGGCCTCTCTCTCAGTGCATCTCTATAATGTCTCCCTCAAGTTTTTCCTGGTCTGGAATAGAGCAGTGTCCCAGGGCTCCTTCCCTGGAGGCAATATCTTTGTGACTCTGTTGTTCAGTCCCAGCTTCTAACAATCAGAGGTTTAGAAATACACAAAGCTTGTGTTTGCAGCCCTGACTATCTTGGGTAATAGCCACTGATGGACCTAGCACCCATGAATTTATCTAATTCTTTTTTGAACCCAGTTATACTATTGGCCTTTACAACATCCCCTGGCAGTGAGTTTCATAAGTTGACTGTGAGTTGTGTAAAGAAGTACTTCCTTATGTTTGTTTTAATTTCAGCGAGTAACCTGGGTAAGCCTCGTTCTTGTGTTTAAAACAATTCATCATTTTATAGACCTCTATTGTATCAGCCCTTGGACATCTCTTTTCCAAGCTGAATAGTCCCAGTCTTGTTCATCTCTCCTCATATGGAAACTGTTCTATACCCCTAATCATTTGTTGCCCTTCTCTGTATTTTTCCCTCCAATTTTAATATATCTTTTTTGAGATGGAGTGACAAGAACTGCACACAATATTCAAGGTATGGGCATACCATGGATTTATATAGTGACATTATGATATTTTTTCTTACTATCTATCCCTTTATTAATGGTTCCTACAAAATATCTTGTATAAACCCCCAAATTGATTGAATTAGAGTGTATCTCTTAGAAATATATATTAATCCTGATTTAAAGATTTCAGAGAATGGAGAATCCACTATATCTTTTGGCAAATTATTCCAGTATTAAATATCCTCAATGTTAAAAAAACTGCACCTTATTTCTTGTTTGCATTTGTCAAGCTTAAACTTGTAGGCATTTGTTTGTATGCCTTTATCTGCAAGTTTAAAGAATCCTCTGCTAACTGAAATGTTCTCCCCAGATACAAAATAAACACTCAATAGTATATATAGGAAAATACAAGAGATAAATGGCAACAAAATAGAAATAGAAATAGAAATGAGTGTATGAAGTTTTTGCAAATATTTCTATTTTTAAAAGTCACGCAACTGTAGAAGTACAGATTTTTTGCAGGTGCATGCAAATCAGAAGGGAACATATAGTTGGGTGAAGTTATTGTCATAGACTTTAAGGTCAGAAGGGACCATCGTGATCATCTATTCTGACCTCCTGCATATTGAAGACCACAGAACCTCATCCACCCACTCCTAAATAAATGCCTAACCTTGGGCTCAGTTACAGGTGTCCTCAAATCATGGCTTAAAGACTTCAAGTTACAGAGAATTCACCATTTACACTAGTTTGAACCTGCAAATGGCCCATGCCCCATGCTGCACAGGAAGGTGAAAAAAAACCCCAGGGTCTCTGCCAATCTGACCTGGGGGAAAATTCCTTCCCAACTCCAAATATGGCAGTCAGTTAGACCCTGAGCTTGTGGGCAAGACCCACCATTCAGATACCTGGGAAGAATTCTCTGTATTAACTCAGCCCTCCCCATCTAGTGTCCCATCTCTGGCCATTGGACATTTTTGCTACTGGCAGTCGTCGATGGGCCACATGCTATTGTAGGCAGTCCCATCATACCATCCCCTCCATAAACTTATCAAGCTCAGTCTTGAAGCCAGTTAGGTTTTTTGTCCTGACTGCTCTCCTTTGAAGGCTGTTCCTGAGCTTCACTCCTCTGATGGTTAGAAATCTTCACCTAATTTCAAGCCTAAACTTGTTGATGGCCAGTTTATAGCCATTTGTTCTTATATCCACATTGGTGCTTAACTTAAATAACTCATCTCCCTCCCTGGTATTTATCCCTCTGATATATTTATAGAGAGCAATGATATCTCCCCTGATCCTTCTTTTGGTTAGGCTAAACAAGTCAAGCTCTTTGAGGATCCTCTCATAAGGCATGTTTTCCATTCCTCAGATCATCCTAGTAGACCTTTTCTGCACCTGTTCCAGTTTGAATTCACCTTTTTTAAACATGGGAGATCAGAACTGAATACAGTATTCCAGATGAGGTCTCACCAGTGCCATGTATAATGGAACTAACACTTCTCTGTCTCTACTGGAAATACCTTTCCTGATGCATGCTAGGACGGCATTAGCCTTTTTCGTGGCCGCATCACATTGATGGCTCATAGTCATCCTGTGATCAACCAATACATCCAACTCTTTGTCCTCCTCTCTCGGTTCCAACTGATAAGTCCCCATCTTATAGCAAAAATTCTTGTTAGTCCCTAAGTGCATGACTTTTCATTTTGCACTACTAAATTTCATCCCATTTCTATTACTCTAGTTTACAAGGTTACAATTCTAGTGCCTGGCTTTCCAAATGTTGGCCTTCTTTGTCAACGGAGTTACACTTTGGGCTTGGTTTACTCTGGGCTACATTCAGGTCTTGAGGGACTCAGATTTCATCAAAGAGGCCATTACCAGTGTAACCACTAACAAAGGATTGTTTCCAGTATTCACTCAACTAAGGTTACACTGTATATGAATACCAACAATATGGTCGTGTGTGTGTGTGTGTGTGTGTATCATATCTTGGTAGATTAAGAGAAAGTCCTCAGATCCTTGAAATCCAGATCGTAGCCTGGAAAAAGCCTTCCAATTTGCAGCAGCTGATCCACAGATGATGATTATCAGTATGCTGCCAGTGCAATGTGCAGGATCTAATGTGCAGAAGAGTACAAGGACATTATGTGCCTTAATGACACTTTCAGGTTATATCACCTGATGTTTTTGACACACCTGAAGGAAAAGTTTCAGAACAGGAAGGTAAAATATTAGGATTCATACTGCCTATGGAATTTGACCAGCAGGGGCTTCATACATAAACACAAGCTCCCCTTTCCCATGATACAGGTCATGTCTATGTGATGCTCTGGGTCTTTGACCAATAAGTGTAGAGTGGGCAAGGGAAAGGTATATTTCTAACTGTATCTGACCCCCGCCATCAGGAAGGTGATACGGGAAAGGTAGAAAGCTGTTGGTTTGGCTCTTCAGGCCATAGTGAAATAGTTGATCAGGGAGGGTGTTGCCTCTGGAATGTGTGCTCCTGAAGGATAAGATATCAGATACATAGAAAGAGAGTGGAGTTTCTGGCATGTCTGACAAATTATTCACTAGGACTATTTGTATACAGAGTGCAGTTGGAATAGTGGGATCCAAACGCAGATGGATGTCAGCAGTGTCTAGCCTGTATCTGGGGAATGGGCAGATTTAAGCTAGTGTTGATTTGCTTAAGGGGGAAAACATCAATAGAAGACTGAGGATTAGAACTTTGAAAATTCCAGGCATCCTGCCTAAACTCAGTCCTTTAGTCCACCCTACCATGTTCTGGTTGTTTCGCTCTCCTACAGTCTCCTCCTCCTTTTCAGTCCGTGCAGAGTTTTTGACTTTTGAAAGATTAAAGCCTACATCTTTAATAGTTATATAGCTCACTGAAACTGTGGAACATTGTGGAAATTGAAACTCTTTCTATAATTACTGTGTGGTATTTTATGTATTCAAATCCTATCATCTTTATGTTCAAATATTCCAGTTCCTCTGTTCATGACTTCCACTGCATGTGAACATATTGCATATCTATAGAAGAAAATGTCACTAGTTTCATTCCTCTGAAACTATTTAATGCAAACCAAGTTCAAGTACTATTAGAGCTCCACAAAATCAGCAAAGTAATTGCAGCAGAAAGCAATAAAGCCAGTCTTAATGGTATAGTGTTTCAGTCGGATTTGTCATATCTGATTGGATTAATGTCCCAGTCAATAGCTACAGGCAAGTCAGGTAATTTTAAATGTACATCAATTACGAGATAAAAGGATATCATGCTTGACATACACAAAAACAGTGACAGAATAGGCTTGGATTATAACTACATAGGCTTTTTATTGTGCATCAGAAATTGCAGACGTTACCCAATGACTAAGAAACCAAAGAGATCAAAGACCTGAACCTGGAAGGTGCTGTGTTCTGTGAGTACATAACTGACTCCTCCAGTCACCTCTGGTTTCATGAAAAAGACATGATATGCTCAAGGTATAACGTTTTTTTTTACAGCTATAAAACACTAAGACTGTTTATCCCCAGCATTACTCCTCTTTTAAAACCAATGAAACTACTAAAATCAGAAGAGTGACACCATCATAAAACTGGATTCCCGCTCCATTACTCCAGGCCCACTCCATTACTCCAGGCTGCTTGCTGGTCTGGGAGCCCATTCAGACAGACAGACACACACACACACAGACACTCTGCATTTTAATTTCTAATTCTTGTAGTCAACTATGTACATGAGACAGAAAGGGCAAACAAAGAATATGGCTTCTAATAAAAAACAAAAATTATATTCAGTGTGTTTATATTCAGTGTCTATTGTAGCATATTAATATATCACAGATTTAGTTCCATAATAATATTCATTGACACACTATGGAGAGCAGGTGTGATTACTCTTCTCAAAAGCATTATCTCAATGGAATTCTATTAAAGCACAAAGTTAGCAATTCAGCCATAAGCTTATTGTTAAGATATATGTGCCATTGAATTATAATGGACCTCTCCAGAGTTTCCTATGATTGCACTGTTCCCTTTGACAGGCAAATAAAACCATGCTTATAGGGAAAGTACAGAATATAACTAGGAAGACAAATTTCACATTGGAGTAGCAGAGGCAAGCAGACTCCATTTGCTTATTATGCTGCAGTTTCAATTGAGTCATTCTGAACCTGCTACAAATAATCAGTTCTTGGCAATGTACCACTTTCTTTTTCTATGGCAGCATTAAGTGTATGATAAGAGTTGTGTGTTCATTGAATTAGTGAAGGGTAAATTTCAGATATAAAGATGGGCTTGAGTTCAAAGTCCAGATTTAGAGCCAAAAGTTCCTCAGGTTTCAGACCCAGTGTTTTGGTTTGGTCCATTACTGAGACCAGTGCTAGCTCAGAAGTTAGGAATTTGTATCTGGAATTGAACTTCTGCATTTAGGTGGATGCTCCAATATGGTTGGGGTTTGTGTCCTAATATGTTAATATTCCCCTGAACTGTAGCCCACCATGTTTGTTTTGAACTAGGAATCTCAATGGAGATCATAATTTTTCCTAAGACCTCTGCTTCCTCCTTTCACTTGGCTGAAAAGAATTGCAAGAGCAACAAGATAGAGTGGGGAAAGGTAACAAGTTCCTCAAACTGCAAGAAAATGCTTAGGTTCAGTTTGGTTAAAGTAGGGTGACCAGATGTCCCGATTTTATAGGGACAGTCCCAAATGTGGGGTCTTTCTCTTATATAGACTCCTATTACCCCCCCACCCCGTCCCGATTTTTCACACTTGCTGTCTGGTCACCCTAGGTTAAAGGCCCAGGTCATTTTCAACTAAAAAAACATCCCCTAGTGGCCCAGTGCACGGGGGCGGGGTGGGGGGGTACATGCAGCATGCATTATCTGAATGCAGTTGATCCAGGCTATAAAAAGGATCAGTTCTTGAACCACTTTGAGCACAGAGAATTTAACTGTGAAAAGCCTTTTCATGAGCCGTGGAAGTGGGAGAAGTTCTTTGTCCACACACTTCGTACACACAACCTCCATAGAAGGGTCCATGACACTCAGTTCCTAAGCATGAAAGAATGGCTGATATGCTTTCAAAATTCAGGACCAGGAAATATGCAGAGATAGGAAGGGCTTTATCCTGCCATGTGCTGAGTACTCTTGTGAAGTGTTGAGTCCTCTCACCCCCTACTGAAGTCAACAATTTGAGGGCACTCAGCCTCTGGACAGCCCATATGGGTTCAGTTTTCGATATTTAGAACACATGTATGTCACATGGTTCAGTTTCACATGGTCATAGAGCAGAAGGAGATTTTTTCAAAATGGAATTCAGGAGTGGTAATGAATATTAAATATGAAGTGTAATCTGTGGAATTAGCAAGGAAAGGAAAGGAAATAAAGTCAGTACTTATGATGGATTATACAGTAGTTATTAATTTAACAGAGGGTACTTTAACCACAGCAAATTTACTTCTCAACCTCTAACAATGGAACTTCTTGAAAATCATAATGACAAATATGAAACTGCTCAGATTTAGTACTTTGGAAGGCGTCATATAGTTTTGCTCTGTAATCTTCTACCCATATAAGTCCCATTGATTACTAAAGTAAATTACAGACAGAACAGCAATATCATCTGAAATTAGAATATAAACTAAAATTACTTTGGAATCATTTGATTTTTCCTAAATGAGTCAGAGATCAACTGGGCATCATGTTTTAGTGTATCAGGTACAGTGTGCTAAATGCTAATGGTTACATTTTAAGGGTTTAATAGCTTACAATATTTTTAATGTAAGAAAAAGTGGTTTTAATGGGTATGTACATACCCTCTACTAGACAGCTAGTTCCCTGGCTGAAATAAGTATTATATGTATTATCTACCTATATATTTAGATATAGATATAAATATATATTAAATGATCCAGTGTGCCTGAGGGGGCATCGTGTTGTAAAGGTATCAATTGTCTGAATTATTAGGATCCTTTTTGTATTAGCTGAAGTTAAAATGGGAGGACTTGTGCAACTCAGCTTTAGATACATCCTTTTATTTAAAAAGCATAAGTAGGTTCTAGGACATTAAAGCAATTTGCAACATTGCCATGAAGGAAAGTTTTGTCGTTTATTAGAGCTAGTCTATTGATTGACTAAATCGCTGGATCACTATGTGGCTAATTAGGTATTGAGTAGAGTTTCTTGGGAATTTTTTGGAAAAAAATCTTTTTCTTTTGGTCAAAAAATGCCAACCCATCATAACTGAAATTGCTCATGAGGCAGAGTCAGTTGTGATAAATTTCCAGACGGAAAAGCATTGAGGGAAAACGTTTAAAATTGTCAAAGTGTTTTGCTTTGACATTTTCTAAACAAATCTCAAGATTGCAAAAAAATTCTGAAATCCAGCTCAGAAATGACTTTTGGTTTTAGGGACAAGGAAGGTGAGGTGATATCTTTTACTGGACCAACTTCTGTTCACGAGAGAGACAAGCTTTCAAGCTTACACATAGTTCTTCATAATCTCGAAAACTTGTTTCTCTCATCCACAGAAATTGGTCCAATAAGAAGATATTACCTCACCTACCTTGTCTTTCTAATATTCTGGGATCAACATGGCTACAAACATTTTTTTTCTTTTGATGTTTAAGCTAATTAGATGGGGAAATGGTCAAAATCTAAACAAAATGTTTCTAAATGTTTCAGCTGACCTGAAACAGAACAAAACAAAAAATAAAAAAAAATTAGTTCACCAACATTATCAAGATTGACTTTTTGTACCCATTCAAGACAGGAAAAAAATGTGAACTCCTGAAGATGTTCATGGGACAGGAAAACTTTTTCCCACTCAGCTCTAGTATTGAGAACTGTAAGCATTGTCTTACTATACAATGGACTGTATTTTCCCTTGGAAGGGGGCTAGAATATTCTGATCTAGATGATACACATTTTCTAATTTAGAGTTAGTTTTTCCATGTATTTTTATTCAAACTTTTGAAAATAATTACAAGTATGGATTCTTTCCAAAGCTCAAACGCAGCAGATGAATAAATAGAAGAAGCTTTTAAAGGAGTACATCAAATCATGCTAGAAAAGTAGACAAAAATAATCATTAGGGAGACAGCTAAATGTAGGGAGAATGATTCAATGAGGTCAAGATTTTCAAAATACCTACTTATATTAGGTGCCTCATCGTTTGGGTACTCAACTCAAAACATCTTAAAGCATCCTGATATTTAGAGGGCAGGTGCTGAACAGTTTCTGATAATCCAGTACCTCTAAAGTGTCACAAATTGGGCACCCAAAATTATTAGTCATTTTGACAATTATGGGCTAGAGCAGTGTTTCTCAGTGGCCTGTCCCTGAGATCTCCCTGACAAAGTTTAGGAAAGCAGCAAGCGGACCCTGGTGTCAAAAAAGTTGAAAAACACTGGCCTAGAGTTTTTGGGTTGTTTTAAGGTTAGTGAGAAAAGACAGAGTTAAAAGGTAATTATAGAGTTAACTTTTAGATATATTAAATAAATGTAGCAAACAGGGAAGTTAAACTCCTGGAAGAGCCACATATTTTTGTATTAATCAAGCTCTCTGAAGAAGAGAGCCAACTTGTTGAGAGAATAGTGCATATACAATTAAATCCATAGTATCCAAAACAACAGTAAATAGTACTAATATGCATTTTTAAAGGACTCCTATACATATTGTTATGAATAAATAGGTTTAGGTTTTGTGGTGTGTTATTTAGCCATAGTTAACATCTTAGGCAAAATGGATCTCATTTTTATATGTTTATGGTAATGCCCACTATGCATTGGTGTTTTCCAAACACTCAGAAAGAATGGTCCCTGCTCTGAAGAGTTTTCAATCTATGGACAGACAAGAGGTTAGGTTAATAATCTTCACTTAATGTAGAGTGCAATTTGTGTCTGTTTTTAAAAAAGCAAACTGAAAAAACAAGTTCTCACGTGGCATCACATTGACACCCACTTGGGTAATCGGCAGAGTTGGAACTTTAACGTCCACCACACAGATGTCTGCCATTTGAGCTAACAGAGTGATTGATAGAGGTAATGTCATCCTCTATATGGACAAGAACTAGAGGGGGATAGGACACATTTTGCCAGTGGATATCAGATATTTGCAGAAAGCAGAGGAATGGTGAGTCTCTAATCTTTGGTTCCATTCCAGCCTCTCACAGATTCCTCTACTAGTTCCTTCCAAGCTTGACACCTTCTATTCCATTCCCTTGAACTTGTCCCTCTCTCAGCCCCATCTCTTCTCTATCCCTGGCTCCTTGCCCACCCAGTCTAATCTCCAGTCCTCAAATCCTCATCCCAGTGCCAGTCCCAGTTCCACCCTGTCTCTCCCTCCACCCACACTCCTCTGGCTCCTAGTCCTAGTCTCCCTCCCCAGGCTTCTCATCCAATTCCAATTTCCTCCCCTCCCTAGCTCTTTTCCCCAGTCTCCATAGTCCCTGGCTCTTTTGCCCAGCCAGTCCCAGTTGTGTCCCCACACTCCAGCTCCTTGTCAGATCTGTCTCTCCAACACCACCACTACCCTCCCCCATTTCTTAGTCCCAGTCCCCACCCCAGCCAACTGGCTCCCAGTCATACCCCCTCCATTTCCCTCAGAGGCTCCAAGTCTCAATCCTCCCGCAGCTCCCATGCCCAGTCTCTTTGCATAACTAGTCCCAGCCTCCTTTCCTATGCTAGCTCCCAGACAATATCTCCTCACCATAACCAATTCTGGCCTCTTCTCCCCAACATCTGGCTCCCAGTCTCCTTACCCACCTAGTCCAATTTCTCTCCCCACTCCTTCAGTCCCATCCTCACTAAATTCATCTCAATCTATTCCTTTCTGTTCCCCAGTTCAACTTTTGCCCCCTCTACATTTGAATCAGATGGCTCCCTTCTCCACTTTGCCTGGGTGGCAGCAGGGGTGGTCTGACAGCACAGGAGAGACAGATTCTTTGCTCTCAGTTCTGGTGCCCTGCCACGCCTTAGGTGGAGCAACTTAGAGTAGTCTTTACAGGAAAAGTCTGTCTACATCCCTGTAACCCTGGGCTGGATGGAACATGGTTGGTAGCTGTGGGGATTGCTCATGTGCAGTATGGTCAGCCTTGTACAGACTGGTCAGCACTAGGGGCTGTCAGAGGGTTGAGCATGCTCACTGAGGATGGGATCTTCTTCGATTTTAGCAGCTAAAAATCAAAGAATCAATGTAAGCATATGCTAACTGTGACTTTAAAGGCTTATAACTTGGCTATATTTTGGCGGATTTGCACAAAGTTGCCCTGACACAAACGCCATCCCCTGCCTCCAATGCCAAATTTCAAGTCCCTGCTCCAAAGCTAGGGGGCACTAGAATTGTTCAGAGAAAAGATCCCAATTTTTTCAACCAGGAAAAGAGTGAATTTTTCCCCTAGCCTCTCTAGAACATTCACATATCAAAAAAACATGGCAGCGAGTCTCAGAGTCCATGTCAACAGACTTGGGCTTGACGATCTCACACTGCAGGATTAAAAATAGCAGCGTAGACATTTTGGGCTCAAATTGGAGCCCTGGCTCTGAAACTCAGCAAGGAGGGAAATCTCTTGGACCCCAGGCTCCAGCCCAAGCCTGGTCATCTACACTGCTATTTTTAGCCTCGAAGCACGAGACCCGCGAGCCCAAGTCACTTGACCTGAGTTCTGAGACTCACTGCTATGTTTTGTTTTGCTATATAGACATACCACTTCTCAGAAGTAGCTGTACCATTTAGGTTGAAATTCCTTTCCCTCTACCCCCCCAAAACCCCACAGCCTGAAGCAGACACCCAGAATGGAAAATTTCAGCCCAAATGGTTAAAGTCTGGCAAAGTTGTGAGCAACTGAAAACAGGGTCTTTAATAGGAAGCTTCAAACAACCTCAATAATAGGTGACACTGTCAGGCTTGGTTCACTGAAAGCAGGATGGCGAAAGTGGGTCTTGAAGAAGAATTTAAATGTGGCACGTTAGGGGCTTTGCAGATGAACTCAGGTTGGTCTTACTATTCACAGAGGGCCACACAGAAGTCACAGTGGTGATTGTGTGAGACACTGACAAACAGGAGGACATGGTTTGGAACATTCGTGGGCAGAGGAGATGAGGAACAAAATGAAGCTTGACAAGGAAAGATAAGAGCTATGTACACCTTTCAATTCAATACAAGGAACAGTTCGGCTCTGTGGTAGGCAGAGACAATAATATTTGCCTTTGGCAGTTTGATGTGTTTCTATGACTGCACTTCTGGATGAGGATGTTTAATTCAATTAAGGTGACAGGATGATGTACTCAGGCCTTCCATTCTTAACACTACCATAGTAAAATGGCCTCAAAAAAGAGAACTGCCTGTCATTGAGGGAAATAAAGTGTTTCATTAAGGACTCTGTTATCTTATTACCTTCACAAAAGGCTTAGAGGCTAGGTGGCTCTCAGGCCCCTCTTTCAGTTGCAATCTCCAATAGCATGTCTAGAAAATATGGATATCACATTCAAATCAATGGGAAAGATCTTTTAAACAGCATAGCCCACACCCCAAAGCTAAAGAGATTGTTTACCTAAGTAAGCAGATAACTAAAAAGGCAGTTTCCTAGTATTGCACCTCCATTATTCTGGGGCCTGATCCAAAACCCATTGATATGAAGTCTCGAGACAGACATTGGGCCTGATTCAAAGCCAATGAAAAGATTCCCACTGATTGCAGTGGGCTTTAGATCAGGCACATCGGCCTTTGACAATGTATTTGAGCACTGAGCATTGAGTTATGTTTTTAGGACAGTATCTATAGCTCTTTTTATCAATTGATCTCAAAGGACTTCACAATCTTTAATGTATTTATCCTCACAACACCCACACGAGGTAGGGCAGTGCTATTAACCCCATTTTACAGATGGGGAACTGATGCTCAGCAAGACTAAGTGATTTGTCAAAGATTACACGGAAAGTCTGTGGTGTAGCAGGGAATTGAACCCAGATCTCCCAAGTACTTGGCCAGTGCCCTAACCACCAGACATCCTTCTTCTGAGGATATCAGAATTTTGACACTGATTTAATAGGAACAGCAGTGAGCTTTTATGAGTGAGCTGTTAACAGATATCATTAGTCAAAATGCAATAAGAAATAGTCTCAGGCTGCTTCTCCCAGTCCCAGATTCTTCCTTTCCCCCCAACCCCCATTCCTGGTTTTTTTGTGAGACAAAATTGCTATGCTGGGGAAGGAGCTAGTGGGATGCCATACTGATGGAAGAGTTGAGGTGATTTTCATTCCTCTAATGGAGTCTACCTCTTCCCCCCCACATACTAATTAATCTTTCCTGACAGAGAAGGCTTATTCTTGGGGTCCACAGAAATACTCCTGCAAAGAGAAGTGGTTGTCTATTGCATATCCAAATTGCATAAAATGTCAGATTAAACAAACATCTTATGAAAGGCAGGATTCATATACAGTAAACTTGTTTTCTTTTCTATTCCATTATATTTTTCTTAGGTTGGTAAAATTCCTAGTGCGATTATCTTCACAATTCATAGACCCATGGATTTTCCTTATCTGCAATACATACATTCATGCACACAATCCAAACTTTGTCCTACTCACTATCAATGGATAATATGTAAGTTTGGTTAAAACCCTATTTCCGCCCCTCTCCCCCCGCCCGAAGATTTAGATGCCCCCAAACCTTTGGCCCAGTGAGATTATAATCTAGGTTATTACTTTCCTCCCACTATACTCTAGATCATGGTTCCCAAACTTTAACAAGCTGTGAACCCCTTTCACTAAAATGTTAAGTCCCGCGAATTCCCTCCTAAAAATGAATATTTCCAGGGATTTTCTCCTTTACCTGTGTATAAATTATAAAAGCAGTTATCTTGGAAATATAAAATTGTTTTTTATGACATGATTATTACACACTCTTTATTATTAATTATTATTTATCATTACAATATTTTTATTACATTATGAAAACGGCAACACTTATCCAAGATCTCATTTTCGTAGCTTGTATCACTTTGAATAAGCCTGTTATAAGACAAGACTCCTATGTTTCATCAAGGAGTATCAGATGTGAAACAGCATGAAGGTATTCAAGAAGCCAATTCAAAGAGTTCCTCCTACATAAGCATTCAGGTCTTGAGCAGACCAGGCAAACAACACACATTACAACAAAGCTTAAACTTGTTCTTCATAATAATTTTAAAAGCAATACTAGCTGCCTATTTCATTTTAAAAACAGCAAAAAATATCGACCTCCCTTTCCATTTCTTATAAGGAGTCTTGAAGTTTAAATCTCAGTGTGATAGATATGCTTGCTTTGATCTGCTTAGCTCTTGGAAGTCCAGGGTCTCCGGGCTGCTGGTCCTGTGCTGCCCGGGGTCCCTAGGGAAAGCTCTGTCCACCATTAGGGAATTTTTTCCCCGAGAACCCCCTGTAATATTTTGCAAACCCCCAGGGGTTCACGAATCCCAGTTTGGGAACCACTGTTCTAGACCTTTGGTTAAACAAGGGAAAACCAATTTTATCCTCAAAGAGCAATGATTGGTACAAGAAGTTTCTGTAAATTCGAACTGCAGTTTTGTTAACAAATCCAGTAGATGGATAAAACAATTCTATTAATAAGGAAGTTTTTTTTACACTTTCAATATAAACAAAAATATTTCCATGGAGAGGTGCCTGAGCCACAGGGTTCAATTCCAGATACATACAAACTTATCCAAAGTTTGGGGTTATTCAGATCCAGGGACATCTCTAATTTTCATGAAAAAGACAGAATGGAGTTAAAGACATGAACATTCAATAAGGAAATGACTGATTACAGCTAAATATGATAGAAAATATAATTCCCTATTCTTTAGGAGGATCATTATGGTTATGTTAATAAATAGGAAAGGTAGCATGGTCCAAAGGATAGGGCATTTGACTGGGACTCAGAAGACCTGGGCACTCTTCCCTGCTCTATAATTGACCTTGAGCACCTCTCTGCCATTGTTTCTACTTCCACTCTTTTTCTGTCTCGACTATTTAGATTGTAAGCTCTTCAGGATCAGAACTGTCTTATTTTCACTTTGTATAGCACCTAGCACAACAGGATCACAATTGCAGAGGAAGCCTACAAGTGCTACTATAATACATTAATGCAAATAAACTGGCATAACCAACTCTGTGCCATCTAAGGATCTCCTCTCCACTGGGGAATACTTATCTTCCACTTCAAGGCAGCTCTAAATGACCTTTGCACTATTGGAGTGAAAGCCAAGAACTTGGTGCTGGACGTTTGGGGCTTCAATGTCATATCTGAAAATGTTTGGGGTATTTTTTTTAAAGTGGTCTCCTAGCCACTGGGACCTGAATTGAAAGCATAAATTCCTTTCGGACAGTCAACCAGACAGCTTGTTGTTCACTGATCTGAATGTGTGTGTCTCTCTCTCTCTCTGTAGAATAGACAAAACAGACAAAATCTAATCACAACGGGCCTGATGGAGTTGTACCATCATGGAGTGGAACATCAGCTGCAATATCTTCCCTGAAAGGAAACACACCTGATTCTCCATATCTGTAAACTCCATTAACTTCATAAAAATCAACAGGACAGGTGTAAACGAGCACAGCCCCATTGACTTCAGTGGATTACACTGAGTTACACCTGCTGAGGATCTGCCACAACGGAGCCATACTGGCATACAACTGGTGCAATGAAGTGACTCATTGAGTCCCCATATTTTAAGAATCAGGGGTTTTGGCGGGTTTTCTTAGAGGAGATGTGGAGAATGACGCTTCTAAAACAGAAAGCATAATCCATGAAAGTAAAATATCCAAATCACAATAAAATACACTTTCAGTGCTTTAAGTGAAACTGTGTTAGATGTAAAGGTTTAGAGCTTGCACAAGACCTGGGTAAACTATTAAATCAGATGAAAGTACATTAATATTCACTTCACACCCCTCCTAAGTTCTACATGAAAATAAAGTAACAGCTTATAGACTAGTTTCTGGAGGCGTAACAGTATAATATTTGAGGAGAAAGTAAAATATTGCTTTTTTAAATCACTTTTTAAAGTTTAAAGTCGGTTTGTACATTTATGGGTAGCTATTTTTCAGCCCTCTGTCTTGTAGCACATTTTTCAGGCAACTCTTGCATTTTTAACACTACAAAAAAAAATGCAGGACTCCACGAGTAAACTGCCAACTGCCACATTTCTTTTCATATGTGCTGTATTAATCAAAGTTCAGGTGGAATTTAATTCTGCTGCTTTCATCTTTGCAGTAGACAAATTGGACTTTTTGGAAGGCCTACATTATAGTTTCAGAGAAAGCATCTGCCTTTCTCAGGTCCTGCCCCTGCCATCCTCTCGCCTCACCTCAGAGCTTTATTCTGCCTGTAAAGCTCAGCAGCCTTTTTCTTACCCCCAGCCATAAACTTCTTGTGCAGGCATCTGAGGGTCCTTGAAAATCTCAGGGCCTAATTCTCAACTGCTCTGCTCCATTCTCAGCTGGCTGTATCTGACACAACCTTTGCACTGGTGGAAGCACCTTCCCAAGGTGCAAGGTAACGGAGAATGAAACCCTCAATCAGTACCTATGACACAGTGATTGTCTATGCAATACTGATGCAAATCAGGAGTAATTCCTTGGAAATCAATTTATACTGTATAAATCAGAGGTGATTCAGGGCTTGAAACAGAACATTCAATGTACCTTAGTGCATTTTCTCAGCTATTTATTTGGCACCATCAGGTACCATGGCTGGCGGGGAAGTGGCGGTTTTCCATTGGACCACTTGAAGAATTGCCAATGCCAAGCACCCAAAAATCACGTCAGCCCTCAAAAAAACATGAGATTCTTTAAAAATCTCATTTTTAAGGCTAATACACCTCTACCCCGATATAACGTGACCCGATATAACACAAATTCGGATATAACTCGGTAAAGCAGCGCTCCACGGGGGCGGGGCTGTGCGCTCCGGTAGATCAAAGCAAGTTCGATATAACGCGGTTTCACCTATAACGCGGTAAGATTTTTTGGCTCCCGAGGACAGCGTTATATCGGGGTAGAGGTGTACCACATTTGGGGTTCTTTCCTTTTGTCCTCTGGTTTCAGAGCTTTTAAGGCCCACTCAGGTCATGTTTCCTATTTTAACTCTGTTAACTATGTTAACCCATGTTAACTATTTTAAAAATTAAAATACAAAATAACTTGTCAAAGTTGAAAGACTCATGGGAACTCCAACTGAAAGGTTACAGTGAACGTGTGGAATTCTTTGCCAGAGGATGTTGTGAAGGCCAAGACCATAACAGGGTTCAAAAAACTAGATAAATTCATGGAGGATAGGTCCATCAATGGCTATTAGCCAGGATGGGCAGGAATGGTATCCCTAACCTCTGTTTGCTAGAAGCTGGGAATGAGAGACAGGGGATGGATCATTTGATGATTACCTGGTCTATTCATTCCCTCTGGGGCACCTGGCACTGGCCACTGTCGGAAGACAGGATACTGGGCTAGATGGACCTTTGGTCTGACCCAGGAGGGCCATTCTTATGTTCTTATGTTCCTAGCTATGCCCTCAACTCTAGAAGGCTAGAACTCTATTTTTTGTTTTAAATGAAAGCTGAGATCTCATGTCAAAACTTTATTCCAGGACTGCAGCTTTAAGAGAAAACACCAAATGTCATGAGACTTGTAAGGAAATTGCAAGAGTTGGCAACACCAAGTAGCAATAGTGGTGGAGCTTCGAAGTAGGTGCCTCTCAGAGTCGCTAATTTGCTGAACAGTGCCTGAGAATCCACGGATTGTCATTGAACAGTTAAATTCATTTTTTAAGGCAAGGAAAATACTTGAAAGGACCTTAACTGGCTGGAAAATGGCACTAGCTGGTCTGAAGGAAGAAGATGGTGATGTAGAGGATGGGTGAGGAAACAGGAGTGGGGTTTCCTTTTTTAGCAAAAGACTTTTTTAAAAATCTTATTTAAATAAAAGGAGGAAATGATAAAATTAAAAAAAAATCCTTTAATCTTTCCTCCAAAGCCATACCCGGTTTTTTTTTTTTTTTTAGTTCTTTTGTTTATTAGGGTTGCCAACTTTCTAACTGCAGAAAATTGAACACCCTTGCCCCGCCCCCTGCCCTGCACCGCCCCCTGTGCTGCACCTTCTCTGAGGCCCTGCCCCCTCTCACTCCATCCTCTCTCCCTCCATCACTCACTCTCCCCCACCCTCACTCACTAGCTCATTTTTACTGGACTGGGGCAGGGGCCGAGGGCTCCGGCTGGGGTTTCAGACTCTGGGGTGTGGCCATAAATTAGGGGTTCAGAGTGTGGGGGGTGGCTCTGGGCTGGGGCCAAGGGTTCAAAGTGTGGGAGGGGGCTCCAGGCTGGGGCAGGGGGTTAGGTGCGGGAGGGGGTGAGGGTTTTGGCTTGGGGTGCTGGCTCTGTTGTGGGGCTGGGGGTGAGGGCTTTCAGTGCAGAAGGGGGATCTGGTCTGAGGCAGGGGGGGTGGGGTGAAGGCTCTGGGAGAGGATGGGTTTGGGAGGGGGCGTGGGAGGGGGTGAGGGTTGCAGGCTCCGGGCAGTGCTTACCTCAGGCAGCTTCTGGGAAATGGCTGGCAGGTCCCTCCAGATCCTAAGTGGTCGGGCCAGGGGGCTCTGCACGCTACACCTGCCCACAGGTGCAACTCTCATTGGCTGTGGTTCCGGGCAAATGGGAGCTGCGGAGCTGGAGCTCGGGCAGTGCGTGGAGCCCCTGGGGCTGCCCCTATGCCTAGGAGCCGGAGGGACATGCCGGCTGCTTCCAGAAGCCACATGGAACCAGGCAGGGAGCCTGCCAGCCCCACACCAACTGGACTTTTAATGGTCCGGTCAGTGCTGCTGACTGGAGCCACCAGGGTCCCTTTTCAACCTGGTGTTCTGGTCGAAAACTGGACACCTGGCAACCCTATATTTTGTTACTTACATAGTGCCTGCCCCCCAAAAGATACAGTCTTTTTTGTTCTGTGTCTATACCATACCTGACATAGTAGGGTCATCCTGGTCCATGCCTGGAGTTTCCAGGTGCTACCACAATACACATTTTTATGGAATGGATCTTGGTAGTATCCAACTGGAATATTTCACTGTGCAAAGCCATTGGCTAGTGAGAAGGAATCTTAGATTTTACGAAGGTAACTCTGAAAACTGAAGTTCTAGCAAAACTAGTGAATACTAATTCACATCTGAATGTGTCTTCTGGAGTGGTGGGAAAGCATTGTTGCTATAGTATGGAAGGACATATTATAATCCCTACTTTCATTTTGTTCAAAAATAAATCAGTACAGAAGGAATTCAGAAGTGGCCAAATGTTTAATTGACTTTGCTGCAAACTGCGGTGTTTGCAGTATTCCCTAGTACAGGGAATGCTATGATATCGCAGTAAATATATCTATTTGAAGAGCCCAAACTGGACAGTTTTTAAAGTGTGAGCACCATAATCTAGGATTATAAATACTTTTGTTCTAGGACTGCTCAATCCTGCAGGATATATAACATTTTAAACAGTGGTTATCAACCTCTTTTTCTCACCAATCCCCGATGCAATTGACTTTAATGTGAGCTGAATTGGTTCCCAGGAAGGTAGTTCTACCCGATGAAATAGTAATGTGAACCCAATGATAAGACTGGGATATGGAAATGACTGAGAGATTGATTCAATATGAACACTTGGCCCCTGACTCTGGGCTGTGCTCCAGCCACTGTGCACTGCTCCGTTGGCACAGACTGCTGTTCACTCAGAGGAGCCATCATCCAGTATAGGGGAAACTTCTGTGTCATATCCTTTCCTGGATGCTAGTTTAAAGGCCATGGACTAAGGTTAATTCTCTATGCCTCTGTATTGATCCTTTGGGGTCATTGACAGCCAGCACAGAGTACAGCAATTGTTGCATTTGCATCCCCTGCTCTAGCTGAAACTACACCTTAGCCACAACTGGGGATCTGCCTCTGGGTTTATGAAGTGACGGGAACACAAGTTTTCACATAAAGACTATATTATGTTTATCAAAGAAAGGTCAGAAGTCAGAAGATTCTAATGGTTCTTAAGTAGACGGATGGGACATTTGGTCAGCCTGGTTCTTTCTGTGCTTTTCTTATCTTGTTTTCTTTTTTTAATCATTTATTTTCAAAAGCTTTAGCTATAACTCCAAAAAGGTTTGTGTGTAAGGGCTGACTCTAAAGAAAGAATTGAGAGATTAACAATGAAATAATACATAAATTAGCACCCACAAGTTTAATGTCCCTTTTGCCACTCCGCAATTTGAATTACTCAGACAATTCCAGTGTCACAGTATTTTTGAAGTCTGCATATTAACAGAACATTTCAGCTGCTAAAAAGGCATGTCCTGGGAACTGGATACTCATCTGGGCCGAGCGGCCTACTGGATAGAGGACAAACTCAGGCGACCCCAGTTTTATTCCCAGCTCTGCCACTGTATGTGATCTGAGGCAAGCCTCTTCACCTCTGCATCTCAGTTTTCCCACCTGTAAACGTCAGATAATGAGGGATGCTTTCCTACTTTGAAAAGTGCTTTGAGATCTATAAATCTAATGCAGCATGTAAGAGCTAGGAAGAAAAGCTTCCTGTACATTGTCATAGTTTCTTTGATTTCAATGGAGCTATGACGATTTACACCAGCAGAGGATCTGCCTCCAGGTATAATTTGTACCTCTCTCTCAGGTTAGTCTACTGTTGGTGATATTGTAGTATTTTGTTTGCTTATATACGCAACTGAAAACCTTAATTGGCATTTTAAAATTAAATTAACACTTTAACAGGAAAAGGTCTAAATTTTAAAAAATGACTGATTTGGGTGCCCAACTTAAGACACTTTCAAGGGATGTGAAGTTCACTAAGTGCTGAACACCTGCTGAGATACTAAGCCCCTCTGTATTCACACCTGACACACACCGTTGTAATAGTCTTTGTACAAAATCTGTCTCGAGGTATCATTTGAGAGCTAATTACTCACGGATTATTAAGATTCTTGTGTGATGTATGTACATGGTGAGTGTTAAAAGTTATAGCTATATGCTAGAATTATGACTGAAGTGTGTGTAAACCAGGTATGTCAGGGGGAGTTGTTTATAGGTCTGCTCTAAACAAAGGAATGTGTATTTACGTCAATTAACATGGAAGCAGTAAACAAGATCATCAACGCTGCAGGGGGAGAAGATGGCAGGAAACAGAACAATTTGCATTTCAGCAAACACAAAAGTGGGGGTTGAAAGAGCATGGAGTTTCCTTCACCACTGGACACCATGTCTCCTTCCTCACAGCTTGAATAAATTTCACTTTGAGGAGAATCTTCAGAAGAATCCATTTCAAATGTTTACTGCTCTATAAAGACAAGAGGGCTGAATCCCAAGTGATAAGCAGTTGAATCAATTGATTGTATACAAGTGCTATTGTATTATAAAAATGCATAGAGTGAGTCTTTTCTGAAAGCAAATGACAATCGTGATTAATATCATTGTGAAATGTATGTATTAACACTATATAAGGAAATCTGGATATTTAATGATACTATGATTTAAAGTCTGTGGCCGAACAGGGAGAAACAGGTTCCCTCCCAGACAGGAGAGAAGGCAACTCTTTACCTGTCTCCTATGTAAATTAAGCATGGTGGAATCAAAACAATAGAAGCCCCATTTACATACAGGGGATGGAAAGCCCACAGGAAGGGATGAACAGCATGAGGTCATCCTGCCTCTTGAAACAAACTCATTGAACTTTGGAAGTTATAAGCAAAGACAGAAGCCACCTTTAGCATCCATCACTAGATGAACAAGGGAACAGAGTTCTTGCAAGCTGAGAAAGATGAATCCTTCAACTAAGGGGTGTGTGTGTGTGTGTGTGTGTGTGTGTGGTTTGAAGCGTCTGGGAACTAAATATAGGTCACAAACCTGCTTAGGCAAAAACTGTACCTTGCTAGATTAAACTTTAGACTTTTAGATGCATGTTTTCACTTTTATTTGCTTGTAACCCTTTCCAACTTTATCTCTGGTACTTGAACTCACTTAAAATCCTATCTTCTTTTGTTAATAAATTTGTTTTACTGTTTATCTAAACTGCCAATGCTGAGTTTGAATGAAAGTGAATGTTAACTCCAGTTAATGTGGCAAACTGTTGTGTTGTGTCTCTTTAGAGGAACAAATGAACCTTGTTATTTCGCTGAACCGTCCCAGAGAGGACTGGAAATTACAGAGCACACAGTTTTTGGAAAATTTGGGACTGAGATTACGTTGGGGTCACCTTGCAACTAGTACCAAAGGTAGATAGAAACCAGGGAGTGTCTCTGGTGTGTTACTCGAAGGCTGCTGGGGGGGCAGGGGTGTCAGAGTTGCTGGATCAAGGCTGCAGATATACACAGACACTCAGGGTGTGACATGTATGCTTGTTGCTCACTGTGAACATCCCTGGAAGGGAATCCCTAGCAAAGCATTTGAGGCACCCAGGGTTACAGGGCAGGAGGTGACAACCCCTCACTGGTCTGGATTGCACCCAAAACTGCCAAAACATAGCCCTTTGAAAAAATCAGGCTCCTTTATGGAGTCTCAAGTTGGGCATCTAAACACTGAGGCTCACAAAATCACTAGTCACCATCTATTTTATATTTAATATGCAATTGATTATATTACTAATAAGTCATATTCTCCCATAACTATTGAAGATCCTAATGATCCCAACTTGTAGCATTGTTTTAAGTACAGCTTTGTGCTACTGAAGTTATCACTCATTCAACAAATATTATAAGCACTAAGTTTATTCTATAAGCTTCAGTGAATGACAGTGTTTATTGGGGGGTGAAGTTGTTTTGTGTTTTGTTTTTGGGGGTGGGGGTGGCGAACATATGTGTCATGTTCAATGTCGTGTATAGTAGTAAGCTTTAAACAGCAGAATCAATTCTTCCCTGCAAGATGTAGATGGAACCTTCCATCACTTTGAACCAGCCTAGTGGGTTATAAAGAAGGCCATTCAGATGCCCTCGCTTCTGCAAATTGCTTTATACTGTAATAGATGTTTCTTTCACAAAGAAAGAGAGGGGAAATGGTAACTTCAATTCCAGCCACTGACAAGGTAATTTTGATCAGGTTAAAATTTCACAGTCTGCAATATGGAAAAATCATAGACTAGACGTGTGCACAAACAATTGGTGCTCTGTTACATAGCCTGGCAGTAGAAAAATATTAATTCTGCACAAATGATCTGCTTTATGAATGGTGAATATAAGAGACATTCTTTAAAGTGTCACAATGGATACGTATCATATGCTGGATACAAAATGAAAGCTCCTTGCAGCTGCAGCACATGTGCTCATGACAACAAGGCAACTATTAGAATTATTTAATAAGGCCAGATTCTGGCCAGCCTCTTCATGAATGCATAATGGATGAAGAAAGGCTCAAGGAGCTCCCATCACCACTTGGATCTCTGCACAGGGGCTTCTGAGATCCCATCCTTTCCTCTCTTGCCCCTGAAGATGCTAGGGGTCAGAAATGCAGCTGAGAGAAGGAGGAGAGGGTGAGGCTGTGGCTCTATCCCTACTTCCGAGCAGCCTTGTTCCCAGAAGGGGAACACTGCATTGCTTCGATAGTAGTGCAGCAAATACACAAGTGGGCACTGCCTAGGAGTCCTGAGGAAGGATTCTGGCAACTCAACCAGAATTCCTTCTGGGAGCTCCAACAGCAATGCAATCCCGTATGCCACCTCCAACATGCCTGAGGGCACCAAAGACAGAACATCTTGCCTTTTAGGGGCTCCTTTACTACTGGCAGTCAATGGACAATGCAGCACCATGCCTGCTCACTCAGCCATCCACAATGAATTTTATACTTGTCTGGAACTGATTTAGTCCTCCGAAGTTTATTCAAAAATGGGTTTGCAAACTGTCCAAGCCAGTTCTTACAGGTTTCACTTGTGTTCTCACACACTTGCCTGGTTACATACCCCTTCACTGGAAGTGAGGGTATGTGTACACTACGACATTAGATCGAATTAATAGAAGCCGGTTGTATAGAAATCGGTTGTATACAGCCGATTGTGTGTGTCCCCACATAAAATGCTCTAAGTGCATAATGTCGGCGGACCGCGTCCACAGTACCGAGGCTAGCGTCGACTTCCGGCGCATTGCACTGTGGGTAGCTATCCCACAGTTCCCGCAGTCTCCGCCGCCCATTGGAATTCTGGGTTGAGATCCCAATGCCCGGATGATGCAAAACAGTGCCGCTGGGGGTTCTGGGTACATGTCGTCAGGCCCCTCCCCCTCCGTCTGCAAAGGCAGACAATAGATTCGCGCCTTTTTACCTGGGTTACCTGTGCAGAAAACATACCACGGCAAGCATGGAGCCCGCTCAGCTCAGCTCACCATCACCATATGTCATCTGGGTGCCGGCAGACGTGGGACTGCATTGCTACACCGCAGCAGCAGCTGCTAACTGCCTTTTGGCGGTAGACGGTGCAGCATGACTGGTAGCCTTCATTGGCGATCTGGGTGCCGGCAGCCGTGGGGCTGCATTGCACCAGCCCCCTTGCCTTTTGGCAGTAGATGGTTTATTACGATTGGTAACCGTCCTCGTTGTACAGCAGTGGCTGTCGATCATGGGCACCTGGGCAGACAATGATGGTTATCAGTCGTAGTATGCCATTTTCTGCCACGCGCCCTGTTGGCTCATCGCACGTTAGCTGAGTCGTAGTATGCTATTTTCTGCCAAGCGCCCAGTAATTTCTGCTAAGCACCCAGAAGAGGCCGAGGGCGATCTGGGTGCTGGCAGACATGGGGCTGGCAGACGTGGGGCTACATTGCTACACAGCAGCAACCCCTTGCCTTTTGGCAGTAGATAGTATATTACAACTGGTATCCATCGTTGTCATACTGCAGTGGGTATCAGATGGTGCAATAGGCCTGAAGGCTAACTGCCAAGCGCCCAGTATTTGCTGCCAAGCACCCAGAAAATGCCGAGGGCTATCAGTCATGCTGCACCGTCGTCTTAAGATGTAAAAAATAGATTTGTTCTGTATTCATTTCCTTCCCCCCTCCCTCCGTCAAATCAACGGCCTGCTAAACCCAGGCTTTGGAGTTCAATCTCTGGGGGGGGGGCATTCTGTGTGACAGTTGTTTGTGTTTCTCCCTGATGCACAGCCACCTTTCTTGATTTTAATTCCCTGTACCTGTACACCGTGTCGTCACTCGCCCCTCCCTCTCCTCCCTCCCTCCTTCCCCTGGTCCGTCAGATACTAGTTTCGCGCCTTTTTTCAGACCAGACGCCATAGCTAGCACTGGGATCATGGAGCCCGCTCAGATCACCGCGGCAATTATGAGCACTATGAACACCACGCGCATTGTCCTGGAGTATATGCAGAGCCAGGACATGCCAAAGCAAAACCAGGACCAGCCGAGGAGGAGGCGATTGCAGCGCGGCGACGAGAGTGATGAGGAAATTGACATGGACCTAGACCAAGGCACAGGCCCCAGCAATGTGGAAATCATGGTGTTACTGGGGCAGGTTGATGCCGTGGAACGCCGATTCTGGGCCCGGGAAACAAGCACAGACTGGTGGGACCGCATCATGCTGCAGGTGTGGGACGATTCCCAGTGTCTGCGAAACTTTCGCATGCGTAAGGGCACTTTCATGGAACTTTGTGACTTGCTTTCCCCTGCCCTGAAGCGCCAGAATACCAGGATGAGAGCAGCCCTCACAGTTGAGAAGCGAGTGGCGATAGCCCTGTGGAAGCTTGCAATGCCAGACAGCTACCGGTCAGTCGGGAATCAATTTGGAGTGGGCAAATCTACCGTGGGGGCTGCTGTGATCCAAGTTGCCAGGGCAATGAGAGACCTGGTGATATCAAGGGTAGTGACTCTGGGAAACGTGAAGGCCATAGTGGATGGCTTTGCTGCAATGGGATTCCCAAACTGTGGTGGGGCGATAGACGGAACCCATATCCCTATCTTGGCACCGGAGCACCAAGCCACCGAGTATATAAACCGCAAGGGGTACTTTTCAATGCTGCTGCAAGCCCTGGTGGATCACAAGGGACGTTTCACCGACATCAACGTGGACTGGCCGGGAAGGGTACATGATGCTCGCGTCTTCAGGCACTCTGGTCTGTTTCGAAAGCTAGAGGAAGGGACTTTCTTCCCAGACCAGAAAATAACCGTTGGGGATGTTGAAATGCCTATCGTGATCCTTGGGGACCCAGCCTACCCCTTAATGCCATGGCTCATGAAGCCGTACACAGGCAACCTGGACAGGAGTCAGGACCTGTTCAACTACAGGCTGGTGGAATGTGCATTTGGGCATTTAAAAGCGCGCTGGCGCAGCTTACTGACTCGCTCAGACCTTAGCGAAAAGAATATCCCCATTGCTATTGCTGCTTGCTGTGCGCTCCACAATATCTGTGAGAGTAAGGGGGAGACATTTATGGCGGGATGGGAGGTAGAGGCAAATCGCCTGGCCGCTGATTACGCGCAGCCAGACACCAGGGCGGTTAGAGGAGCACAGCATGGCGCGGTGCGCATCAGAGAAGCTTTGAAAACTAGTTTTGTGACTGGCCAGGCAACGGTGTAAAACTTCTGTTTGTTTCTCCTTGATGAAATCTCCGCCCCCCCACCCACCCGGTTAACTCTACTTCCCTGTAAACCAGCCACCCCACCCTCCCCTACCCTCCCCCCTTCAAGCTCCACTTATTGAGGCAATAAAGTCATTGTTACTTCACAGTCATGCATTCTTTATTAATTCATCACACAACTAGGGGGATAATTGCAAAGGTAGCCCGGGATGGGTGGGGGAGGAGGGAAGGAAAAGGACACACTGCAGTTTAAAACTTTAAAACTTTAACACTTATTGCTCGGGAAATCATCTAGGGTGGAGTGACTGGGTGGCCGGAGGCCCCCCCACCGTGTTCTTGGGCGTCTGGGTGAGGAGGCAATGGGACTTGGGGAGGAGGCCTGTTGGTTACACAGGGGCTGTAGCGGCGGTCTCTGCTCCTGCTGCCTTTCCTGCAGCTCAACCATACGCTGTAGCATATCAGTTTGATGCTCCAGCAGCCAGAGCATCGACTCTTGCCTTCTGTGTGCAAGCTGACGCCACCTCTCATCTTCAGCCCGCGATTCAGCACGCCACCTCTGCTCTTCAGCCCGCGATTCTGCACGCCACCTCTCCTCTCGCTCATATTGGGCTTTTCTATAATCAGTAATTGACTGCCTCCACGCATTCTGCTGTGCTCTGTCAGCGTGGGAGGCAGTCTGTAGTTCTGTAAACAATTCATCACGCGTCCTTCGCTTCCGGTTTCGAATCTTCACTAGCCTCTGTGAAGGAGTAAGATTTGCAGCTGGTGGAGAAGGGAGAGGTGGTTAAAAAAGATACATTTTAGAGAACAATGGGTACACTCTTTCACGTTACATTTTGCTGTTCACATCACACAGCACATGTGCTTTTGTTACAAGGTCGCATTTTTCCTCTTATATTGAGGGCCTGCCAGTTTGGTGTGAGAGATCACTCACGCAGTGCCAGGCCACAGATTTCAGCTAGTCACATTGGACAATTCATAAAAGCATTTCTCTAGTATCTCTGAGTGGGTGAGCATCCTCGATGTGTTCCAGAGAGACTGCAGAATTCATTTTATTCAGTTCTTTAGAGGGACACTTTCTCATCCAAGTGGGAAAAAAGCAGTTAAAGAAAATTCTTACCCTCTATCTGCCTTACTCTGGTGGGCAGTGGCCTAGACTAGATTCCATCAGAAGTGGAAACAAGATGTGATTGCTACATTCTGCAGCAAAATCCCAGCCCATTCTAATCTGGTGAACAGGAGGAAGAGAACCTGCCTCATCAGGTGATGTGGTGAGTTTGAATAGTCTCAGGCCTGGTCTACACTACAAGTTTAGGTCGACTTTAGCCGCGTTAAATCGAATTTAGCCTGGACACGTTCACACGACGAAGCCCTTTCTTTTGACTTAAAGGGCCCTTTAAACCGGTTTCTTTACTCCACCTCCGACGAGGGGATTAGCGATAAAATTGGCCTTAGGGGGTCGGAATTGGGTTAGTGTGGACGGAATTCAACGTTATTGGCCTCCGGGAGCTATCCCACAGTGCTTCATTGTGACCGCTCTGGACAGCACTCTCAACTCAGATGCACTGACCAGGTAGACAGGAAAAGCCCCGCGAATGTTTGAATTTCATTTCCTGTTTGCTGAGCGTGGAGAGCACAGGTGACCACGCAGAGCTCATCAGCACAGGTAACCGTGATGGAGTCCCAGGATCGCAAAAGAGCTCCAGCATGGACAGAACGGGAGATACGGGATCTGCTCGCCATATGGGGAGACGAATCAGTGCTAGCTGAAGTCCGTAGCAGTAAACGAAATGGCAAAATATTAGAAAAGGTCTCCAAGGCCATGAAGGACAGAGGCCATAACAGGGACGCACAGCAGTGCCGCGTGAAAATTAAGGAGCTAAGGCAAGCCTACCACAAAGCCAGAGAAGCAAACGGAAGGTCCGGGGCAGAGCCACAAACATGCCGCTTCTACGCGGAGCTGCATGCCATTCTAGGGGGTGCAGCCACCACTACCCCAACCGTGTGCTATGAGTCCCTCACTGGAGAAACACACAGGGAAGAGGGTTCGGTGTACGAGGAAGATGAGGATGAAGATAATGTAAATAGCTCACAGCAGCAAGGAAGCGGAGAAACCGGTTTCCCCAACAGCCAGGATATGTTTATCACCCTGGACCTGGAACCAGTAACCCCCGAACTCACCCAAGACCCTGTGGGCACACAGGGGACCTCTGGTGAGTGTACCTTTGTAAATATTACACATGGTTCAAAAGCAAGCGTGTTTAATGATTAATGATTAATTTGCCCTGGCAATCGCGGCCAGTACAGCTACTGGAAAAGTCTGTTAACGTGTATGGGGATGGAGCGGAAATCCTCCAGGGACATCTCCAGAAAGCTCTCCTTCATGTACTCCCAAAGCCTTTGCAAAAGGTTTCTGGGGAGGGCTGCCTTATCCCGTCCGCCATGGTAGGACACTTTACCACGCCAGGCCAGTAGCACGTAGTCTGGAATCATTGCATAACAAAGCATGGCAGCGTATGGTCCCGATGTTTGCTGGCATGCAGACAACATCCATTCCTTATCGCTCTTTGTTATCCTCAGGAGAGTGATATCATTCACGGTCACCTGGTTGAAATGGGGCAATTTTATTAAGGGGACATTCAGAGGTGCCCCTTCCTGCTCTGCTGAACAGAAATATTCCCCGCTGTTAGCCACGCGGTGGGGGGGAGGGGTGAAGTGATCATCCCAGAGAATTGGGTGTGTGGGGGAGGGGAATTTGTTGGGTTTGTGCTGCATGTTAACCCGGAAACCCCAGCCCCTCCTTTTACATTGCAAACCCATTTTAAATGCCCAACCCAAGGGGTCCTTGGTATGGGAAATGAGGGCGCTGCTGTTTGAAACCATTCCCACATGTTATGAAGGTTAAAAAAGCCAAAAGACTGTGGCTTACCATGGCTGCCTGCAAGCCGAATTCTGTTGCCTGGCACTGCGTGAGTGATCTCTCACACCAAACTGGCAGGCCCTCAATATAAGAGGAAAAATGCGACCTTGTAATGAAAGCACATGTGCTGTGTAATGTGAACAGCAAAATTTAACGTGAAAGAGTGTACCCATTGTTCTCTAAAATGTGTCTTTTTTAATCACCTCTCCCTTCTCCTCCACCAGCTGCAAATGTTTCTCCTTCACAGAGGCTAGCGAAGATTAGAAGGAGAAAATGGTGGACTCGGGATGATATGTTCACGGAGCTCCAGATGTCCTCCCACGCTGAAAGAGCACAGCAGAATGCGTGGAGGCAGTCATTGTCAGACTACAGAAAAGCACAATATGAACGAGAGGAGATGGTGGGATGAATCGGGGGCTGAACAGAGCAAGTGGCGGGCTGAAGATGATAGGTGGCGTCAGCTTGCAGACAGAAGGCAAGAGTCGATGCTCCGGCTGCTGGAGCATCAAACTGATATGCTCCAGCGTATGGTTGAGCTGCAGGAAAGGCAGCAGGAGCAGAGACCGCCACTACAGCCCCTGTGTAACCAACAGCCCTCCTCCCCAAGTTCCATTGCCTCCTCACCCAGACACCCAAGAACACGGTGGGGGGGGCCTCCGGCCACCCAGTCACTCCACCCCAGATGATTGCCCGAGCATCGGAAGGCTGGCCTTCAATAAGTGTTAAAGTTTTAAAGTTTTAAACTGCAGTGTGTCCTTTTCCTTCCCTCCTCCCCCACCCATCCCGGGCTACCTTTGCAATTATCCCCCTAGTTGTGTGATGAATTAATAAAGAATGCATGAATGAGAAGTAACAATGACTTTATTGCCTCTGCAAGCGGTGCTCGAAGGGGGGAGGGGAGGGTGGGGTGGTTGGTTACAGGGAACGCCAGACAGCTACCGGTCAGTCGGGAATCAATTTGGAGTGGGCAAATCTACTGTGGGGGCTGCTGTGATCCAAGTTGCCAGGGCAATGAGAGACCTGGTGATATCAAGGGTAGTGACTCTGGGAAACGTGAAGGCCATAGTGGATGGATTTGCACATTGCTGGGGCCCGTACTTTGTGAGAGGTCTATGTCCATGTCAATTTCCTCATCACTCTCATCGCCGCACTGCAATCGTCTCCTCGGCTGGTCCTGGTTTGCTTTGGCATGTCCTGGCTCTGCATATACTCCAGGACAATGCGTGTGGTGTTCATAGTGCTCATAATTGCCGCGGTGATCTGAGCGGGCTCCATGATCCCAGTGCTAGCTATGGCGTCTGGTCTGAAAAAAGGTGCGAAACTAGTATCTGACGGACGAAGGGAGGGAGGGAGGGGCGAGTGATGACATGGCGTACAGGTACAGGGAATTAAAATCAACAAAGGTGGCTGTGCATTAGGGAGAAACACAAACAACTGTCACACAGAATGGCCCCCCCAAAGATTGAACTCACAACCCTGGGTTTTGCAGGCCGTTGATTTCACGGTGGGAGGGGGAAGCAAATGAATACAGAACAAATCTGGTCCATCTATTTTTTACATCTTAAGCTGGCAGCAGATGGTGCAGCATGACTGATAGCCCTCGGCATCTTCTGGGTGCTTGGCAGAAGATATTGTACTACGACTGCTAGTCATCATCGTCAAGACGGTTCAATAGGACTGCCGGCAGGACTGAGTCTCCAGGAGACAAAGCATGTCTGCCCAGGTGCCTCTGATTGAACTGGAATACGACGATGACGGATACCAGTCGTAATACACCACCTACTGCCAAAAGGCAAGGGGCTGCTGCTGTGTAGCAATGCAGCCCCACGTCTGCCAGCACCCAGATAGCCGATGAAGGCTACCAGTCATACTGCACGGTCTACTGCCAAAAGGCAATTAGCTGCTGCTGTGTAGCAATGCAGTACAACGTCTGCCGGCACCCAGATGACATATGGTGACGGTGAGCTGAGCTGAGCTGAGCGGGCTCCATGCTTGCCGTGGTATGTTGTCTGCACAGGTAACCCAGGTAAAAAGGCGCGAATCGATTGTCTGCCGTTGCTCTGACGGAGGGGGAGGGGCCTGACAACATGTACCCAGAACCCCCCGTGACACTGTTTTGCATCATCAGGCATTGGGATCTCAACCCAGAATTCCAATGGGAGGCGGAGACTGCAGAAACTGTGGGATAGCTACCCACAGTGCAATGCTCCAGAAGTTGACGCTAGCCTCGGTACTGTGGACGCGGTCCGCCGACGTTATGCACTTAGAGCATTTTATGTGGGACACACACAATTGACTGCATAAAACCGATATCTATAAAACTGGCTTCTATAAATTCGACCTAATTTCGTAGTGTAGACATACCCATAGAATCATAGAATATCAGGGTTGGAAGGGACCTCAGGAGGTCATCCAGTCCACCCCCTGCTCAAAGCAGGACCAATTCCCAATGAAATCATCCCAGCCAGGGCTTTTTCAAGCCGGGCCTTAAAAACCTCCAAGGAAGGAGATTCCACCACCTCCCTAGGTAACGCATCCAGTGCTTCACCATCCTCCTAGTGAAATAGTGTTTCCTAATATCCAACCTAGACCTCCCCCACTGCAACTTGAGACCATTGCTCCTTGTTCTATCATCTGCCACCACTGAGAACAGCTGAGCTCCATCCTCTTTGGAACCCCCCTTCAGGTAGTTGAAAGCCGCTATCAAATCCCCCCTCATTCTTCTCTTCTGCAGACTAAACAATCCCAGTTCCCTCAGCCTCTCCTCATAAGTCATGTGCTCCAGACCCCTAATCATTTTTGTTGCCCTCCGCTGGACTCTTTCCAGTTTTTCCACATCCTTCTTGTAGTGTGGGGCCCAAAACTGGACACAGTACTCCAGATGAGGCCTCACCAATGTCGAATAAAGGGGAACGATAACGTTCCTCGATCTGCTGGCAATGCCCCTACTTATACAGCCAAAAATGCCGTTAGCCTTCTTGGCAACAAGAGCACACTGTTGACTCATATCCAGCTTCTCGTCCACTGTGACTCCTAGGTCCTTTTCTGCACAACCAGTGCATAGGATTCTTCCATCCTAAGTGCAGGACTCTGCACTTGTCCTTGTTGAACCTCATCAGGTTTTTTTTGGCCCAATCCTCTAATTTGTCTAGGTCTCTCTGTATCCGATCCCTACCCTCCAGTGTATCTACCACGCCTTCCAGTTTAGTGTCATCTGCAAACTTGCTGAGAGTGCAGTCCACATCATCCTCCAGATCATTAATAAAGATATTAAACAAAACCGGCCCCAGGACCGACCCTTGGGGCACTCTGCTTGAAACCGGCTGCCAACTAGACATGGAGCCATTGATCACTACCTGTTGAGCCCGACGATCTAGCCAGCTTTCTATCCACCTTACAGTCCATTCATCCAGCCCATACTTCTTTAACTTGGCGGCAAGAATACTGTGGGAGACCGTATCAAAAGCTTTGCTAAAGTCAAGGAATAACATATCCACTGCTTTCCCCTCATCCACAGAGCCAGTTATCTCATCATAGAAGGCAATTAGGTTAGTCAGGCACGACTTCCCCTTGGTGAATCCATGCTGACTGTTCCTGATCACTTTCCTCTCCTCTAAGTGTTTCATAATTGATTCCTTGAGGACCTGCTCCATGATTTTTCCAGGGACTGAGGTGAGGCTGACTGGCCTGTAGTTCCCCGGATCCTCCTTCTTCCCTTTTTTAAAGATGGGCACTACATTAGCCTTTTTCCAGTCATCCGGGACCTCCCCCGATCGCCATGAGTTTTCAAAGATAATGGCCAATGGCTCTGCAATCACATCCACCAACTCCTTTAGCACCCTCGGATGCAGCGCATCTGGCCCCATGGACTTGTGCTTGTCCAGTTTTTCTAAATAGTCCTGAATCACTTCTTTCTCCACAAAGGGCTGGTCACCTTCTCCCCATACTGTGCTGCCCAGTGCAGCAGTCTGGGAGCTGACCTTGTTCGTGAAGACAGAGGCAAAAAAAATCATTGAGTACATTAGCTTTTTCCACATCCTCGGTCACTAGGTTGCCTCCCTCATTCAGTAAGGGGCCCACACTTTCCTTGACTTTCTTCTTGTTGCTAACATACCTGAAGAAACCCTTCTTGTTACTCTTAACATCTCTTGCTAGCTGCAACTCCAAGTGTGATTTGGCCTTCCTGATTTCACTCCTGCATGCCTGAGCAATATTTTTATACTCCTCCCTGGTCATTTGTCCAATCTTCCACTTCTTGTAAGCTTCTTTTTTGCATTTAAGATCAGCAAGGATTTCACTGTTTAGCCAATCTGGTCGCCTGCGATATTTACTATTCTTTCTACACATCGGGATGGTTTGTTTCTGCAACCGCAATAAGGATTCTTTAAAATACAGCCAGCTCTCTTGGACCCCTTTGCCCTTCATGTTATTCTCCCAGGGGATCCTGCCCATCTGTTCCCTGAGGGAGTCAAAGTCTGCTTTTCTGAAGTCCAGGGTCCGTATTCTGCTGCTCTCCTTTCTTCCTTGTGTCAGGATCCTGAACTCGACCATCTCATGGTCACTGCCTCCCAGGTTCCCATCCACTTTTGCTTCCCCTACTAATTCTTCCCTGTTTGTGAGCAGCAGGTCAAGAAAAGCTCTGCCCCTAGTTGGTTCCTCCAGCACTTGCACCAGGAAATTTTCCCCTATACTTTCCAAAAACTTCCTGGATTGTCTATGCACCACTGTATTGCTCTCCCAGCAGATATCAGGGTGATTAAAGTCTCCCATGAGAACCAGGGCCTGCGATCTAGCAACTTCTGTTAGTTGCCGGAAAAAAACCTCGTCCACCTCATCCCCCTGGTCTGGTGGTCTATAGCAGACTCCGACCACGACATCACCCTTGTTGCTCACACTTCTCAACTTTATCCAGAGACTCTCAGGTTTTTCTGCAGTTTCATACCGGAGCTCTGAGCAGTCATACTCCTCTCTTACATACAATGCAACTCCCCCACCTTTTCTGCCCTGCCTGTCCTTCCTGAACAGTTTATATCCATCCATGACAGTACTCCAGTCATGTGAGTTATCCCACCAAGTCTCTGTTATTCCAGTCGCATCATAGTTCCCTGACTGTGCCAGGACTTCCAGTTCTCCCTGCTTGTTTTCCAGGCTTCTTGCATTTGTGTATAGGCACTTAAGATAACTCATCGATCGTCCCTCTTCCTCAGTATGAGACAGGAGTCCTCCCCTCTTGCGCTCTCCTGCTCGTGCTTCCTCCCAGGATTCCATTTCCCCACTTACCTCAGGGCTTTGGTCTCCTTCCCCCAGTGAACCTAGTTTAAAGCCCTCCTCACTAGGTTAGCCAGCCTGCTTGCGAAGATGCTCTTCCCCGTCTTCGTTAGGTGGAGCCCGTCTTTGCCTAGCACTCCTCCTTCTTGGAACACCATCCCATGGTCAAAGAATCCAAAGCCTTCTCTCCGACACCACCTGCGTAGCCATTCGTTGACTTCCACGATTTGACGGCCTCTACCCAGGCCTTTTCTTTGCACAGGGAGGATGGATGAGTACACCGCGTGCGCCTCAAACTCCTTTATCCTTCTTCTCAGAGCCACGTAGTCTGCAGTGATCCGCTCAAGGTCATTCTTGGCAGTATCATTGGTGCCCACGTGGTGAAGCAGGAAGGGGTAGCGATCCGAGGGCTTGATGAGTCTCGGCAGTCTCTCCGTCACATCGTGTATCCTAGCTCCTGGCAAGCAGCAGACCTCTCGGTTTTCCCAGTTGGGGCAGCAGATAGATGACTCAGTCCCCCTGAGGAGGGAGTCCCCGACCACCACCACCCTCCTCCTCCTCTTCGGAATGGTGGTTGTGGAACCCTCATCCCTAGGACAGTGCATCTTTTGACTTCCAATCGGTGGAGTCTCCTGCTCCCTTCCCTCAGACATGTCATCTAGTCCACTGTCCGCATTAGTACCTGTAGAGAGAACATGGAAATGATTGCTCACCTGTATCTCCATTGCTGGTACATGGACACTCCTCTTTCTCCTTCTGGAGGTCACATGCTGCCAAACTTCTTCACCATCCTTCTGTCCCTGCTGCGCCTGCTCTGAATCTTCAGAACGTTGTGGCTGTAGAAGCATCTCCTGACGTCTGTCCAGGAAATCTTCATTTTCCCTTATGCAACGCAGAGTCGATACTTGTTTCTCCAGACCTCGAACCTTCTCTTCCAATACGGAGACCAGCTTGCACTTTGTACAGACAAAGTCGCTTCTGTCCTGTGGAAGAAAGACAAACATGGCACAACCTGTGCAGGTTACAACAGCTGATCGCTCACCTTCCATATCACCTTCCTCTTAAGAGCTTCCTCAGCTGTTGCAGTAACTACTCAGAGAAACCCGCAGATGAAAGCCTCAGTGAGCTCTCCCCAGGCGAACTCCCAGGCAAACTCCCTCTGTTAGCCTCTGCTGTGCGCCGCTCAGCTGGTTCGCTGCTGACTGCCCTTATATACCTTAAAATAGGATTCAAAAACTCGGGAAGGATATATGTTTTAGAGAAGACCAAAATGTCCATATTATAGTCTTTCTGCTGTGCAAATTAGCCTGCTATTCACTCCTATTTATATCATTTGTATGCACAGTCCCACGTAAATCTGGCTTTCCCCACCCCTTTTGCACCAATTTTAGAAGTAGACCCCAAGTAGTGGGTGAGGGAGTGTAGGATTGTATCTATTGTGACAGACCCAGACCAGTGGGGTACAGGAGTCTGGTAGAGGGCAAATATACTGGTCACTGGATGAGTAGTTTTCTGTTCCCTGAGTGACCAGAGCAGGGGCAGCACTAGAGTAATCAGGAACCTGCTAGAACCAGTTAAGGCAGGCAGGCTAATTAGGACACCTGGAGCCAATTAAGAAGAAGCTGCTAGAATCAATTAAGGCAGGCTAATCAGGGCATCTGGGTTTTAAAAAGGAGCTCACTTCAGTTTGTGGTGCGAGTGTGAGGAGCTGGGAGCAAGAGGTGCAAGGATCTGAGAGTGAGAGGGTGTGCTGCTGGAGGACTGAGGAGCACAAGGGTTATCAGACACCAGGAGGAAGATCCTGTGGTGAGAATAAGGAAGGTGTTTGGAGGAGGCCATGGGGAAGTAGCCCAGGGAGTTGTAGCTGTCATGCAGCTGTTACAGGAGGCACTATAGACAGCTGCAGTCCACAGGGCCCTGGGCTGGAACCCAGAGTAGAGGGCGGGCCTGGGTTCCCCCCAAACCTCCCAATTGACCTGGACTGTGGGTTCTTCCAGAGGGGAAGGTCTCTGGGCTGTTCCCCAACCCACATGGTGAATCTCTGAGGCAAGAAAATCCGCCAATAAGCGCAGGACCCACCAAGATAGAGGAGGAACTTTGTCACACTATGTACCTGTGAAAGTTTGCTCTGTGGGAGAATTAGGTGCCTAAATCCCATTGACCTAATGGAAGCTGAGCACCTACGTGAGGCTTTGAAAATCTCCCCATCATAGAGCATTAATTTGTGGCATCAGTTATTCTTTCATTCACTTCTTTAGCTAGGACATTGATTGTTTATTCTGTGCCCAACCATGTATTAGGCATATTGACTTAACCAGCCAAAGGTGCATCTGTCTGTGGTTTATAGGTGCCCTGTTGTCATGAATTTGTTTCCACTAGTCCTGCACAGTTGTCTCTAATAATGATATCTTGCATTTAGTAGTGAATTACTGTAAATTTGTCATTGCTGTGTAGCCATGTATTGATTTATTTGCTCTCCTTCTGCTCATTTGCTATATAGCTAAATTGCCTAAGCACCAAAAGCTCTAAATGTAGGGACCTGAAATATTAACAGGTTACATCACCTCATTAAGCAAAAAAAAAATTCTGTCTTATTCAAAGTCTACATTATATAAGCTTTATATGCTGACACCGCATTTATCCAAGAAATGCTTAATGCCTGCTGAATCTTTAAAACATGAGAGACTGGGTGTGAAGTGTTTTCTCTAGCTCCAATATGAGCTGGCATTCTTAGGACCTGCCTAAATTAACACTTATTTTGCAGCAAGCCAGGATGTAAATCTACTCCATACTAGCTTGCCATGAACTAAGTGTGGATTCCACTGCTGCATGCTAAAAGCACCCTAATGCGCACTGTCCTGCTCCCATTTCAAAGTGGAGTAGATAAACATGCATGAAGGAATTTTTACTTTGCCATACAGGGCCAACACTGCCAGCTAGTTCATGGCAAACTGAGGTGTAAATCTACCCCACACTAATTCATATAGACAAGCCCTTATTTCACAGGTAACTACAATTTCCCTTATTAGGGCCAGAACTTCCTTAGAGAAATTGATAAAGTTCATTAGGGAGAGAGAAATCATATTATAGTAATTACTGGATTTATTATAGTAGTTACTATTCGGAGGTTTTTTTTTTTTTTTAATTTTTATTGATCACTTCAAATCTACAGCTGGCCTTGGAGCTAAAAGCACAGATTTTCTGCTAGTGCAGCAGAGCAGAAAAGTTGTCTGGGAGCTGGTTATGCCTTCTTCATTCTCTGACCCTGCTTATGTTAGAAGAGCCTGGGGCTGTTCTAACTTGTACCAGCTGTGATCCCCTAGGGACCATGTGTCAGCTGGGAATTGTTGGTGTACACTGTGCTATGGTCATTTCCCTTTGCACCCTTCCTGCCCCAACATGCCCTTTATACTGAGGGCTGCAGGGAAGGAGGCACAGGAACTCACTATGCTGGCTCCAAACCTGTTGAGGAATCATTCTAACAATACGTATCCCCCAGCAAGGTACTTACAGACATTTCCTCTCCCTTGACACAGCCTGAAAACTGCAAAAAGAGTGGATTGGGCCACAGAATCTGCCCAAAGTCTTGAAGGTCTTGAATCAGCCACGCACTAAAAGCTCCCTCGTGTGTGTTAATGTAGTACTGTTTGAAATGAAACTACATTAACTCACACCAGGGAACTTTTAGTACACACCAGCAGGGTCCACGTAGACCAGTTAACGCACAAAGCTAGCGCATGCTAGATTTTATATCCCTCTGGTGCATACTAATGGACTATGTAGACAAGCCCTTAGAGGGGATTGGGTCCTTCCTATGATTTTGTTCTCCACCATGTGTTCATTAGTTTTTTCATTTCCCTGTATGGAACCTTCCTCTTTTCCAGTACACAGATTACTTAGGCCCTTTGTTTTGTTCTTTCTTAGAGCGTGGCCTCACTGCCCTATGATATCTCCCCTTGGTACTGTTCAGATTTAAGTGAGACCCACATTCCAGCCTCTACAGTCTCTCCATCATGCTATGTAATCCAGAGCCATAAAAGGTTGTGATTCAATGTATGGCTCATTTCTCTGCATTCTGAACTCTCCCTCATTTCCAGCTGAGACAGTCTTACAGATATGACAACCTTAGACCAATTCAATGAAGCTCTGCAATTGATGAAGACAGGAGGGAAATGGTGACTATCCCTACCCCAGTATGGTGCCCACTCCTCTCTCTCTACTCCCTCAGGTGTTTACAGCTTTTCTCTCAGAGAGAGAAGCCAGATAAAACTATTTTCTCAGTCCCAGCTGCTCCAGGATTTTGCTGTTGCTCTTTTGGGCATTCATTTTTGTCTCGTTGCTGCCTAGGTATTGTTATATCTTTACAGTGTCTGCCTACTGTGTAACCTATCATTGAAATAGATCTTTTCATATTTAGTAGCAATCGGAAAAATATATTTTTAGTGCATTTTCACCAGTGGAAGTGCTCCATTGTTGAATGCTTTGGGCCTTAGCTTCTTACTAAATTGACAGTAGCAGGTCCTAGTAGCAGAGCTCCCAGAATTAGTTAAATAAATACAAACCTGTAATTATTATTAACAAGTTGTACTGGAAAAAAATGTGATCGGGACAATGAGCAGCTGCAGGAACAGTTATGGAAATTTAGAAAAGGAAGGATTGAACAGCATGGCATAAATGGAGCAGAGATGTAACTTTAATTTGACCAAAATTGTATCTGAAACCCTGAAAAAGAGGGGAAAGGTGTATGGGACTTAGATAAAATTATCTATAAGATATTCAGCCTACTCTGTGCTATTTGAATTTCAATCTGAATACTGAATGCAACTGTCAGAGCATGAATATCTGATCAATGGAACTTTTGCCAGGTCTAAAGATGCACTGTTCCTCACCTACTACTTCCTCTAAAACTGGGTGAAAGTAACTGTTAACAGATTAAGCCATGATTTTCCCAGTACTGACAATAAGCTTATACCTCTAAATATTCAGATCATCAGGCTCTCCTTTTTTCAAGGTTATTGCCTTTAGCCAGCTATATCCGTCATCGGGTACCTCCTCTTGCTGCCAGACCTTTTTGTATATTTTTTATAATGCTTTGATAGAACTTGTTTCATCAGCTTTTAGCAGCTCAGCTTGTCTTTAAAAAGTAATAAAAAGCAAGAATGGTGATTAAAAATGTTTGCTGTTTTCATCGATTTCATGAAGGCATTTGATACTTTGCAGTGAAGCATTATGGAAAGTAGTAAAATCATATGGCCTTACAGATAATTGCAGTTGTAAAAGCTATTTATGAAGCCTCCTGCACTTCTGTAAGAATTGGTGGGAAATTAAGTAACTGGTTCAAGTCAAAGTTTGGTGTAAGACAAGGGGTAGAATCACCATCACTTATGTTTTTAAACTGGACATTAAAAATGTTAGATGAGTTGGAGTGCATGACAGTGGATGAGCTAGATTGAAGCTCCTGAGCTCATCCAGAAGACATCGTACAGATGTCAGACATTTCAAATTAATGATGACTCGCTTTGCTAAGTCAGAGAATGGTGTAGTCAACTTGGACTTGTAAGAAATGCCAAGAAGATGAAGTACATCTTAGAAAAGGGACAATAGATACAGTGTTGAAATGCAGCAGGGAAGTTGTAGAATAAGTAAAAATCTTGTGTATCTAACAAGCTTGATCCATGCTGGCAATTCCATCAAGGATGAGGTTAAAAGGAGATGGGCCTTGGCTACATATGCTGCTCAGAAATTAATGATGGAGACTAACAAACATTAAATTTTCATTTTGGTATCAAATCAGTGTAATAACAGTATTATTCTATGGTTTGGAAGCAGCTGCATTAAATGAAACATCAGAAATCTGGAGACAGATGGGAGTTCTTTGGTGATGGCAGGTATAAAGCGCAATGATTTTAAGGCAAATTAAGAAGTTCAAAGAGTAGGATATGAAATCAGGGTATGGGATTGGCTATAGTTGAAAAGTTATGATGGTGGGGACAACGTCGAAGTCCAACAGATGATAGGATGCCAAAGAAAATACAAACACAACCAAGGTCAGTTCGACTTAGAGGCTGACCATCGACTAGATGGTGGGACTTTGTATGCAGGGATATGACCAGGCTGGACTTAATGGAGGAACAAGCCATGGATACGAATGAATGGTACTTTACGGCTCCCTGTGTCTAGAAAGATGCTTTGGGATGAAAAGACTGAACACAAGAGATGAAGTGGGATTGGTTGGCAAGGGAAGGAACAGATGTGATAGCAGGAAATGGCTGCTAGCAATGCTGGCAAACAAAAATTATTTTGAAGATAGATTTTGGATTATAAGAGCTGGGAATGTAGGTCAGTGAATGTCTTTAGGCTGCAGGAAGATGGAAAGGACAAACTGGAGGGAGAAGGGAATTTGTGGGAAGATCATTAACATCATATCGTCTTCCCATCTAGATAAAGTGCAAAACCATGAAACACAATACTGGTAGAGATGACGGGACAGACCATAGTCAGTCTGTCTCGTGAGGTCCTGTGCAGAGACGTGGGATTGTTTTAAAATCTGTGGTGCTTTCTCTCCTGCTGAGCATTTGAATCTCAGTTTAAGGATCTGTGCCTGTTTCCCCCTTCTTTCCCCAAAGTCCATGTGTCAAATCACATCCCAAGAGTAATTATAAACAAGATTAGACAATTGGTGTTTCAGTGTAAAAGTTAATGTCACAAAATATAAGCTAAAGGTTTATCTTCTACTTAACTTTGTAAACAAAAGTAAAACAATTTACCTTGATATTTGTGTCATCTGCTTGACTTTACTGTGTTAGAATTCTTACTATATAAAAGTCACATAAGTTTGATTTTAGTTTTTTTTTGTTCACTGATATTTACATTTTTTCAAAGCACAGATAGTGAGTGTCACAAGTTCTGCCATGGATTCTGTTCCCTTGTAGTATTGGATAGAACTAAGTTTGGAAGTGTCAGAGTGCTAGACCTACCATTTGAAATAATGGGATTTGTGGAGTGGTAGGGGATGGGCAGTCTGTTTTGAAAGAGAGGGTCAATCAACAAGATGCTGGTGATGAGTTAGCAAGATGTACCATGAGGGCAGCTGATTCTGAATAGCGGGATTATGGAAAAACATCCAAAGAGAACAAAACTCATTCTTAAAAATAAAAATTGCAACTGGTTCCCACTAATTTCTCCAGGTTCTCCAACTACCACTGAGTCCATCCAACTCCCACTTCTGCAAGGTGAGAAATACAAGCTTTTCCCTTCTCCTGTACCCTTGCTACTAAAGGAGGAAATAAATGACTGTGATGGGAAATGTCACATTTGGAGCTACACAAAACCTGGCAGCTAGGAATGGTAATCCTCACCACCTGTGGGTTCTAAGTCTGGCATCTAAGCAGCAATAACAATTTGCGAGGTGAGGTGTTTACCACTTCTCTCCTACTCCACTCCGTTTCACTACTGGCTTCTGTATTGGGCATTGAGTCCCCATAGGGTCCAAGGATCCATTGTGAATCCCCCTGACTGTCTCCTATCCTTGCTTCCATCTTTCCCTCTCCCATTAATCATTCTAGCTCCCATCAACCTTCCTTCCTCTCTCCTTTACCCCCTTCCCACCTCCATGCACTCCATATTTATTTTCCCTGATTTCTCCCCTTCCTCTGCTCTGTCCTCCATGAAGGTGAACCTAAATTTAAACGGACTGGGAACAAAGGTTTGCTCTTTGTTTGCTCTACAGTTTATAGTTATGTTCATTAATACATCTGAAAACCCAAGTAGAAGTAGCACATATGCTCTTGGGGAATCTCTTTCTCAGCCTTGCTGACAGTAAAAAGGAGTGCAGGGCTGTGTAGAGTACAGGAACACATTTTCATGTATTTCATGCAGCATAACATGCTGAGGGAGAGCCCATTTTCTCCACAGAAGCAATAGGAAGTTATTTTTCTGAGCTCTTGACATGTGAAAGGAAAGCTCAATATTTGTTTTTTTGTTTTTTGTTTTTTTAAATCTAGCCAAACGGAGTAATAATTGCTTATAGAAGTGTAGCTTGAGGAAACTATAAATCTAATCCCTAACCCAGCCTTAGAGAAATGCAGACTTTAAATAAGAAAAAACTAATAAAAGCTCAGGCTGTTCAACAGAAACGCATGGATTTCTGATTTCCCAGGTTGAGACACTTTGGATTAGTTTATAAATTTCTAAGCCTTTACTAATTAGTCTGAACTTTGCCATGAAAACCACAAACATTTTTGGAGATAGACACACTGTAAATGCCAAAGAAGAATCAAAAGTTTATGAACAAGTGTTACAAAGAACTGGGGGGAAGTTATGCTTTCTGGGATTTTATTAGTCTTACAGCTTGTATGACAGGTTAAGATTCTATATTGTGGTCTGTATAATTACACCTGGATTCAATGAAATGGGTGGAGTTAATAACTGCTTACCCAATGGCTGAAACAAATACTACAGGAGGTCTAATGTGTTAATTGACAGTAATTGTATTAGAAAGCATGTCATAAACTGTGGAATTGTTTGGTCAGTATGGGGAGGCAAAAGTCATTTTATATAAAGTTCTTAAGATGATATTTATTGGAGGAAGTTGTGTAGAAGTAGTAAAACATGTTTATAATAAATCATGTGAAGCACAAAGCATTATTCATCTCAGTTAACAAGATCAGATTGAAAAAGAATGGCACTTTTGTACACTGATTTCCTCCCCAGTAACATTCATAATCAATCAACACATGTTCACAATAATGGAAGTGGCAATTCACACACTAGGATCCACCGAAGCTATTTGAGAATTTAATTCTACTTGACTCTAAACTGGATTTCACTGTAAATGAAATTCACTGTATTTATGGACACACTGTTCATAGGTGCCTTGGGGCTTTACAGCGGTCATTTGAAACCAGTTTTCATAGTACATACCTTGGAAGGGAACTATATTTTATCTGACTAGGTAGCAAAGAGTCACATTCAAGGACAAGCACAAATTCAGTTGGAGCTCTCCTTTTGCCTAGATTCAGGCTTGGGTATCTGAAACTTGATGAACTAGTTAGCTTCTGCCCTGTCCACACACTTTTGAACAGAGTGTCATTCATTATTCAAAGATGGAAAATGAACCAGGTTTCAGATGTCTTATTGCCGAGCCAGGCAAAGTTATGGGCCAGAATGGAAACCATACGCATGGATGACATTTTGGAGTGTAGTATATTACCCTTTAGTAGAAAATTGCAGTAACTACAAAGTAAGCAATAAAATAGAATGTGGCTAGAGCAAGGTGCCTGCCTACCTAGATATGTATGCCACACTCATCAATGTGGATCTAAGCACCATGGAGCCACACTGCAACTTTAGTACTGTCTGTATGAGATTATGATCCTATTTCCATCCGTAAGATTTTTCCTTTTTAAATCAAAGTAACTTTCAGACATTGGATTCTCTGCTTCCTTGAATGCCACAACATTGAGCATATATATGCATCGCATCAGGGTTTGATTTTGCTTAGTGGATTGGTTTACCTCTACCAGAGATTAAGAAATTCCTTCAACAAGTTACTCTGACTACATGGACTGATAAATAATGATGAAATAGTGCATGTTTTCTATATCAGACTGAACAGTGGCAACTCAAGTTGTGTTTCAGTGGAGCTCCTATAATTTGTGATTTCTTTTATGATCACCCTTTGTTTCAAAGAGGAATGTTTTCTCCTCCATACTTAGAGACTAGTCTCTGCCACCCATACTCATTCAACAGGACTACTCATGGCAGTAACCGCTCACCAAAACAAGTGACAGTTGCACAGTCTAGCCTTTGTTCTCTCTTCCACTGCAGATCAGTCTGAATGCGGGGGGGGAACAACAATGAGTTCTAGAAAATATGAGTCTTTTTCAGAATGAACAAAACACAGCCCCAAACAAGATTGTTCTCTTCCTAGAGAGGATTTTTTCCATGACATCAGAACTCAGTCCCATACAATACTAATTTAACAGCAGGTGTTTTACCTTCCTTGAAAATCTTAATATAGGAACTGCCATACTAGATAAGACCAGTGGTTCAATTAACCCAGTATCCTGAGACTACCAGTAGCCTGACCAAATGCTTCAGAGGAAGATGCAAAAAAAAAAAAAAAAGTCTACAACAGTTGGCTGAGGAATTACTGTCCATGAGAAATGTTTGTCTTATGCCCTGAAACATGATAGTCAGAAGGGATATAAACTATTTTTAAAAAGTCATTAGTATTCTAAATCTGGATGTTCTCTTTATTATACTTCTCCTAATTACTGATTGAGTAAACTCAAGAACTCTAGATACTGAACACATGCAATACCTCTCCTATGATATATGATAAAAATATTCAAAATATTATATAATGTATTACAGCACAGTGTTTCTCTTATTATCAGGAACAAAGCATTCTCACTTGCTAATTATATTTTAGAGTGCATATATTGTACTGTATTCAAATTAATAGAAAACTTGCCATTATTCAGACTTTAGCAGTGTCTCACAGTGTTATTTCAGATGACTTAAGTTCCTACAGTTTTGCAGACTTTTATTAGCGGCATGAATAACAAACAAGAAATGAGACGTTTTCTTCCTTTCCAGCCTCTTAAGCATATTTTTGCATTAGTCCAAGCAAATTTTCTCTCTCATAAAGCAAGTCGACTTTAATTAATAACAAATATATTTTTCCCCAAAGGAATGGACTGTTTAATTTCCTAACATGTTGCAGTTTACTCTGTTTTACTGTCAGAGTGCTTTTGAAACCCACTTTCTATATGATTTAGAAAGGCACTTTTTGCATGTGCAGTAAGTGAATGGCATACAGAGAGATGAGCTCTCAGATCAGAGTGTTCAATTACATATCAAACAAGGCAAGTCATGAAATACCCATTTTTATTAAAATCTAAAATATGGGTTCTCAGAAGGCATTTGACCTATAATTAACAGACTAGCATACTATGTGTACACACACAGAGTGATTAATTCATCATGGCATTGAAAGTGTAGGCTCAGATGGCTAAGTAAGAACTACATTACCACCAGAGGTCAATCCATATTGGCCAATGAAATGAATTAACCTCAACCAGTGATATACATCCACCCATCAGGAAAAACAAAAGTCACAATTGCCAGAAATAGACATTAAGGGTGGTCCAAAGCAGGGCGGAGATTTGGGTGATGGGAGGGAGCTTACATTGTTGCCACCTGCATTATACCTATTCTGTGTAGAAACAATTGGACTTTAGAGGGCTAGAGTCTCAGATGCTTAAGAGAAAGTTGTAGAATCCCATAATGGATAGTAGTACTGGATAGATCCATGGTGGGAATTATTCCTCAGAGGCTGGCTTGTGTGTTTGTATTATAAATGTTCCCCCCTTGCTTATCTAACTGTTGATTATATTTTTATTCATTTAGTTAGATTCCCAAAGGGCTAGACAAGCTCTTTCCCTCAATATGGTTTTAAGGCAGTGAGTTCCACCGATTAATTTATGTATTCCGCTAAAATGCCACTTATGATCAGTTTAAAGTGACTCCCTGATGTTGCCTCTTTTTAACAAAGTAGAAACTTGTCTCCAAAAATCACTGTTCATCTTTTCTCCCACATGATACTTTCCTCTAGCAACTCCCATTGTATTCTAAAATGCAGTTCCTGGAACCCATCTTCTTATTTCAGAAATAAGAACTTCCCAAACAAAGGAATGTGATGTATTTAAAAATCTAGGCTAAGCTGAACTTTGAAACATACATGCTTGGAAATATTTTTAATTAGAAATGTAAATGGTATGGATAACCAGCATTAAATGCCACCTGCAATTATAAGACTGGTTGTGTATTATTTTTTTTAAAATGAGCAAATGATGAATGGCGTGTCATTCCTTAAGAGTTATTTGTTTTTGATAAAGAATCAATGGAAGTTATTTTTAAAACTCCAAATATGTTTATCTTAATGTGACCGGTTTATGATATTAAATTGACTGCACAAAGCTTTAAAATCATTCCTTATTAAAAGATCCGAAGGAATTATATTTTTTTCTCCCATAGTCCTGGTTCCATCAAATCCCTTCCATTTAAGGTGGATTTTAGCCAAAGGCACGCTTACAAAATATTCAGATAAGGCTACAACAGTTACACTTTCACCTGGCAAATAATTTTCCTCCCTGAAAAGATTTGCTTTAACCAAACTAATATCTACTGCAGTGTCCCTTCATGCCATACACCTTATTCCATTAACTTCTGCACTGCTAATAAACTCTGTATTATTGTTCCCATATTTAGCTTTAATATGAGTTTTAAGGTCAAGCCCTTAAGAGAGAACTGTAACAACATTTGCACACAAGGCATTAGTGCTGGGCTCTATTTGTATGTTTAGAATAACTGGATTAGCATTTACCGGGTTTGCTGGTTTATTTTGTACATTTGGACACACTGGTTTGATGTGTCCAGATGTACCACACAAATAACATACTACTTGTCTTCCCTTAGAGTAGGAGTTTTTCTGTTCTGGGCTCCCATGAGCTTTTCTAACAGAAGTGTGGCTGGTCCCACTCTTAAACCCTTCTCTTCTTTTAGATTGGGGAGAATAGTGATTATTCTTTCCCAAGGGCTTATTTCTTTCATGACTTCAAATCTGAAATTTCAGCAGAACTGGGCTTTCTATCACATATAGCAGCCCGGACCTCATCTGGCACCAAATTTGACATCTGTTCAAGTGTAATTAATTGCATTAATTGTTCAAAATTACCCAAATCTTTCCCACAGTATCTTTATATTTTACATAATTCAAAGCTTCATCCATACCCATTTCATTGAACACTTACCTAGCTTTCCCAGTCAGTCAATCTGGTTAGCAAGACAAGCATACACTGCACCTCTGGGATATGGTGAATTTCACATAGATGCTCAAAGGTAGATAGAACTTCCTCCATGTCTTCAGTATCTTTGTAAATGGGACAAATCCTTTCCCAGTTCTTGTTGTCAGGAGGAGATGGATCTCCAGGCTGTGGCAGCTTTTTCTGCTGTTCCAAGACTTGGGGCTGAAGTCTGGCAGATTCCTGTTGCATCTGGATGAGCCTTCTCCTCAGCAGCTTGCCGTTCCATCTTCCTTAGATGGACAGCTCTCTCTCTTTCAGCAGCTTCTTATTCCATTTTAGCGATCCTTTCTCTAGCTTCTCTTTCTATATCAGCTATCTTTTGCTTTTTCTGCAATCGAAGATCTATCAGCCTTTGTTCATATTCCAATTGCTGCTAGTTTCTCACTGCAAGCATTTTTGCTGGGTCTGCTTCCTGATCATTGGCCATAAACAGATTTTTCAGTTTTTGCTCTGGGAATTTTTTCTTAAAAGTGAACCCCCTCTGTGAGCACAATTCTTCAAGGGTTTTTTCTGTCAAGATCTTCATAGGATCGTGGGTCATTCATTGTAACTGATTTTAACCCTTAAACTCTCTAATATCAAATTTTATTTTTTTGACAAATGTGTGGTTCTGATCCAAAACCCAATTAACTTGTGGTAATGTGTATCCTAGCCAGACTACGCCACTGTGACCGGGGTCCCAAGGAAGCCAACTGAGGTCACTCAATTAGGGTGAACTGCAAAGAATGGAGCAGACAATCCCCAAAGTTGGTGGAGATTCCAATACTTAGATTTACCAAGACAGCACAAAACAGCTTCTATAATACCTCACTGGTTATCCAGAATGACACCAACACAGTTCCCTTGAAGTAACCCAGCCTTAGGCCTCCACCCAAGTCAAATATGATGAGGATTACTTAAAATCTTATTCATCATATAAGGAAGTTCTACCAATCCCAAAGGATCGGACATGTTACCTCCCAGGTTAATGAATATTCCAGCTCTTACCCAAATACGTGCTTACAGCCAATTCTTATTAACCAAACTAAAATTTTTTAAAAAAGAAGAGAGAGAGTACTGGTTAAAAGGTCAATATACATACAGACATGGGTACAATTCTTGAGATTAAATTCATAGCAGAGATGGTGAGCTTTGTAGTTGCAAAGAGTTCTTTCAGAAAGAATTCATAGGTCAGGGATCGGCAACCTCTGGCACGCGACCTGCCAGGGTAAGCACCTTGGCGGGCCGGGCCGGTTTGTTTACCTGCCGTGTCCGCAGGTTTGGCCGATCGCGGCTCCCACTGGCCATGTTCGCTGTTCCAGGCCAATGGGGGCTGCGGCAGCCAGCACATCCCTTGGCCCGCACCGTTTCCTGCAGCCCCCATTGGCCTGGAACGGTGAACTGCCAGTGTGAGTCACGATTGGCCGAACCTGCGGATGCGGCAGGTAAACAAACCATCCCTGCCTGCTGGGGTGCTTACCCTGGTGGGCCGCGTGCCAAAGGTTGCTGATCCCTGTCATAGGTTATAGTCCAAATGTGTATATTCAGGGTGGTCCAGTCAGGACTGGGATCTCAGTCTTGTGGTTTAAGTTTTTCCCTGCAGGAAGCATCAAGCAGATCTGTGGTTACAAGATCAGGACCCAAGGGTCTTTTATACAGTTTCAGGCTTTCTTGTGACAGCTCGGAGTCCTTAGGCGAACAATAGGCACTCATTTCCTAAGCATCGGTAATTATCTATACAGATTAAATTAAGGCAATGGTCTGTTTTTCATCATTCTCAGGTGATTTGTTATACATTTCAAAGAGAGATGAACACAGCGATATCCTATGTTTATGATTCATTTAAATGTTAATATTCCCTTTTTGATCTCTGAATCAATAGCTATAGTTACAGACAGGAACTGTCTGCTTACATGGCTAACATTTGACAAGATATAAGTGCACACATACAATTAACATTACCTCCAACAATACAGGTTTGCATTTCACAGTTCTAGCCTATCTAGCATGGAGTGGCCCTAATTACCATTCACACACTTTTCTAACATGTCTCTAATGACTGACTCTGGGTCAATTAGCCTGCAAGCTGCTTAACCCTTTCTGACTATGTGTCACACCAATTTCCTAGTACTGGGAACTAATTAGTTGAGTTTGAAACTCCTTTTTGGGCAATGGGCGATCTCCAAGAGAAAACCGGTAGACTTAAAAGTATATATTGATGTATTGGCAACTAGCAATGAGAACTATTTCCCTACTGACATTCATAAACTCTTATCCTTTCTGATTAATCTCAGAGAGGTGGCACTGGCAGCATGTGGGTTTCACTTTCCATTAGTTATTAAGAGTGAAGTAACTTGTATAACACCATTTAACCCCTCCCCCCTTTTTTTTTAGTTTTGCCACACCAGAAGGGAGCAATGCAAAGGTCTTTAAGGTAAAGGCCAATATAAAACAATAAAATTACCAGAATTTATGCAATATATACATCCTGATAGAACAGAGTTGTTTATTTCTATTATGGTAGTACCCCAGGGCCCCCAACCAAAATGAGGATTATGATCATAATCTCATGATTTCCTAGATGAACTTGCTCAGTTAAGGCCTTATCCAAAAATCTATGTAGCTCAATAGGAGTCTTTTCTATTGACTTCAATAGATCAGGCTGGAAAGATATGTAAAAAAACCAGTAAGAGCTGAGATTTTTCTATATGCCTAAGGGACCTGGGTACCCAATTCCCCTTAAATGTTAATGGTAATTGGGCATCTAAGTGCCTTAAGCAGAGCTGGGTAATTTTTGTTTGTTTGGGCAAATAGTAAATGTGAACCTAAACTGTTCATCAATACAACATGAAATGCCTGAATAGTTCTCACTCCCCCACACACACTTTTTCTGGGGGGGGAAATGAGGCACTATCAAATAGCCAGAAGAGAGAGAAGATGGTGATGCTTCTATCACCTGGAATATAGGAGATCCACATTCAATTCTGCCCTCTGACTGATTGATGGAGACGGGAATTTGAACTTGTTCTCCCACTTACTAGACAAGTGCTGTAATCACCAGGAAGTCATTCTCTTTGTCCAAATGACTAGCTATTTATTCACAGAGGAATAGTTTCAACAGGACAAACTGAGATACCCATATCAGAACATCCCATCACCCAGTGGCTAGGGACCTGTTTTTAGGATGTAGGGACTTAAATTCATATCCTCTCTCTAAATTAGGTAGAGGGGGAACTGAACTTGGATTTCCCCGCTTCCCACGTAGGTGTCCTAACCACCTCCCATGTTGTTAATGGAGTCCTTAGAAATGCCCAGAAATGGACTATTTGCCAGTCTTTTTTCAGAATTTTAAGGTTTTTTTTGACCTACACTCCCACCCCTGGACTTTTCAGAACTGCAGGGAAGTTGTTTTTTCTCTCCGGTTTATGCAGCTTTGAAAGCGTCGGCCTAGAAAGTTATACTGTAACTGGCTTGAAGGTGAACCAGACAAACATAGCTCCACAGCCGACTTCTGTGATTCCAAATGATTTTTTTGTAATTTTTGTACAACATATTCATATTTGATGTGTATTTGTTTATATTACAACATACTTTGTTCAGCATGAAACAAGAGATCCCAGCACAAGATGTCACATACAGAAGTTTTAATTCAGGTCAAGATTTTAAATAAAGAAATACATATTCAAGCAAGCCAGTGCCCCTCCAACATTTATAAAGAACGTACTGTGCATAAGAGATTCCATTTAAACAGGAAGGATTGCTGGGTTGTTGGCTGGCAGTGTGTAATAGGGAACTAATCTAGTATAGACAGGAGCTGCTTTTGCAATTATAACCAACCTTGGGAATACCATTTTTCTTCTAATGCTATTATTAAGCCAGTAATTATGGAATTATAGTACAGACTTTATATGGTGGATAAGGTAAGCTTGACCCATATCTTTTAAATATAATTAGAGATATGTGCATTTTACATCTAAGAGTAAGAGTTATCCATTTAGACTCTTGGACAGTTTCCCAGATGTAGAAGTGCCCTGTGTGAAAAATGTTTTACCTTTGAAGAATATGCCTCACCTCAATGTCACAACCACAGGGGTTTGGTGTGGGGGGGGGGGAGGAGAAACAAGGGAACATACCTACATGGGTCTCCTGATTTTCTTGTTCCAGTGTAGCATTCAGCTGTGCCAGCTGTTTTCTCTACCTGCTCCCAGAGCTCTCAATTTAACTATTCGCTCCCCTCCCTTCAGATTATAATATATGGAGATATACCTATCTCATAGAACTGGAAGGGACCCCGAAAGGTCATTGAGTCCAGCCCCCTGCCTTCACTAGCAGGACCAAGTACTGATTTTGCCCCAGGCCCCTCAAGGATTGAACTCACAACCCTGGGTTTAGCAGGCCAATGCTCAAACCACTGAGCTATCCATCCCCCCATACTGAGCTATCCCTCCTCATGTAGCCACACTGCTGCAGAAGCAGGAAGCCCAGTAGGGATAAGAAAATCCCAAAGGGAGGGAATAACAGAAGAAGGAGAGGGACAGGGACAGTCTCTTGGTTTGTGTTTGTACATTACCTATCACAATGACGTCCTGATCTCAGCTGGAGAGGGATGGGTGCAGTGACAGGAGGCAGAAAGGGATGGAATGAGGGAGAAGAGAACTCAATGAGGGTGGGAGTGAGGAGAAGCTATGGCAGAGTGATATCTGGTGATATGCTGCCTTTGTCTAAATGTGGGGCACTCATGAGTGCTTGTATGGGTTAGGTGGGGCCCTATAAGTATAATGTATTGCTAAAAGATAGCCAATTGGTTGACTACTGTAGTTAGATATTTAAAATGTTCAGGGGACCAATAAGCAAACTTAGCCGATTTATTGTTCAAAGCCAAACCAGTACAGTACAGGAAAGAGTTAAAGGTTACTAATCCTTCTGGGAAGCAGTTTCTCACAGCATGTTTGGTTCACCTGACACAGAAAACATGCTCCCAAAATATGGTCCCCACCAAAAAACAAAAACAAAAAAACACCTCTATCTAGGCCAGACCTGTTTACAGGTAGAAGGTAGAAGAGCTTTTCATACTCTTGAGTTCTAACCCACCAGTCCATACCAATTCTATAACTTTGCTTGTCTCGTTTTGACTACTACATTTCAGTTGCTCGTGAAGGTAACTCCCAAGCTTGAACCAGTACAAAACATTAATGTATCTTGTCTTTGACATGGTTTCCCATGCCAGAGCAGACTTCTGCTGTGAAGGGTATTGTAAATATCAATCTTGACAAGTGTGAACTTCATTGTGGGAAAAGCAAATACCATTCAGTTAGCTTAACTTTCCAACACCTACCTTTCTCTCTCTCTCTAATGTATATCATATGACTACATTGTGCATGACACCAATTAATGTGGTGTGTAGTACACTTAAGATATGCATTGGCTAACAAATGTGAAAAACATTCTCTTGGTCCTTCTTCCAATGTTTTCTGTTGTTGGCTCTCAGTGATGGAAGCTATGCAGCAGGAAAAAAACACTCTCTTACTACAGCCTGCCCCAAGTGTGGCCACACAGACAGCAGCCACATTGACAGCTCCTGAAATCCTCCTCATTACATAGCAGAATCACACTGGTTCCATTGCTAGCAGTTCATTTGCAGCCACAAAGAGCAGGTAGGATTTTCCTGGGAGAGGGGCAAAAGATTCCAGACACAGGGTTAATATTGGCTATTGCACACAGGAATGGGTAATCACTGATGAAGCATTGCAATGGAATACAATGCCATCTAAGAAAATCAGGTCTAGTGGAAAGATGAAGCCACCATGGTCTGGAACTGTCTCCTCCATTTGGAGACAGAGATACATGGACAATTTGTAGCTCCTGCTGTTAGAAATTCTGCAACCAAGCACTTCCCCTGTTGCTGGCAGCAGTACTGTTACCATCATGATTTACCTGTGTCCCATTTTGCTAAAAACCAACCTTCACTTTCAAGAACTGGTGAGAAGACAGCTCTTGATATTCAGTTATTTCCCAATAGAGAGAAAGTAAGACACCCTCCAGCATTTGCCTCAATCTTTAGAATTCTGTTACCTTGTACTAAACACAGTGGCCCATTAAGCAAGTGCAGCTGAGGAGGGAACAGAAGTTCCCTGTAAAGAGACAGATGGTCAGTAAGGAAGGGCAAGAGCATCAGGGAGTTCCCTAGGAGAGAGTGCCAGAATCCCTGGGGGCAGGCAGTGGGAACATGCTGGGGGGGAAAAGTGGCCTTCAGGGGGAAAACTGAGCACTACTTCCCAGGGATAAGAGCAAGGAAGAACCTGACACAGGAGGAACAGAAGGCAAAAGGATAAAATCCCCTGGGAGCTGTAGCCCAGGATGGGCTGAGGAACCACTGGTGTTTTTTGCTTATGTTTAGAATATAAAACTGTACCTAGAAAAAGAGACTGGCTGTGGCAGTGGTTCCTTCATGGGCTGAGGACAAGTCAGCACTTTACACTCAGATTTTTTTTAGCTGTTCTGTTGTACCATCCATTTGTATGGTTGTGAATAAGAAACTATTATCAAAGCACACTGTGCCCCATTTTACAAGGGATATTTGGATGGGCATCAGCACAGGCATTTCAGGATTGTCTAATAGCATATTTATCACAGATGGCACTTGGTGATGAAATATTGGGAAATATGTGAGGTGGCTAAAACAGATCACAATGCCACTCAAGTTTGGCTCATCCAGCCCTCCATAAATGGGGATGGATGGGTGGCCAAGCCAAAATTGATTTGTGCCACTACCCTGTGTGCCATATCACAATGCCACTCTGTTTAGGGATTGGGGCAAACTGCCTTCAACCAGGATGGGGGGGCTTTGGGTCAAAGCAGGACAGTCCCACAAAACCCAGGACTGTTGAGAGATATGCAATAGCATATGCCAGGTTAGCACCACCAGGAACTATGAATAGTCAAGCATTCATCAGCCATACTTCTAAATCATTTGGCAGACTATATAAACACCATGATTATACCTGGATCTATTGTATGATAGACATTTAATAATGGGCTGTAAAGGCCAGTGTTGATGGGAACATTAATAACTTTTGTACCTATGCATGCACATGCACAGAATCCAGCAATCAGATAATCTAATGATAATGTACACACCTTGTGGTAGTGAGAGAAAGATCTGTGCACATTTTGATCATTCCATCAAAGCCAATGAATATCTAAAGTATCAAATTGAGACAGAGGCTCACTAGAGAAAAGATCACGATTTGAAGGCTTCAGTAACTCAGTCAGAGGTTGTGTGTCTATTACAGGAGTGGGTGGGTGAGGTTCCATGGTCTGCAATGTACAGGTCAGACTAAAGGATCATGATGGTCCTTTCTGGCCTTAAAGTCTATGAGTCTGTTTTGAAATAATTTATTGAGTAAAAAGTAGCAGCTTCAGTCAGACCTCGGAAGCAGCACTCAGTGAGAGAGTGATGAATTCCCTTTCAAGGCCTTTCCTAACTTATTCCCAATCCACCTCCAACTGGCCCATGCTATCAGCCTTCAAAGCTCACTTATTTGAAGGTGCTTATTTGATAACTTAAGGTGCTTTTATGCTTTCTCCCATGTTGCCATTCATGCTTGAGAGGCAGCGACGTATTATCGCCTAGGCCAACAAGGCCTAGGCCTAGGACGGCAAATTTAAAATAGCAGCCCAGCAATTTTGTAGTCACGGCATCGCGCGCCACGATTCTACCAATCACGATAGCGCGTATTGAAACCACCAATGACGGCGCGACGGAGACACCATTTAGTAAACAACATACTCGGGACTGGAGTCGCGACAATCCTAAATGTTAATTAACAATCAGACCGGAAGGAAGAAATTAAGCAGTGCCCAGTTAAAAAAAAATGCTATACAGAAGAAAGAAAGGGAAAATGAAATTATAGCAAAAATGCGCAAAATTGATTCCTTTGTTGTATCAGTTAGTGCCGACAGTGAGACAGAAAAAAAAGTTGCAAGAAGTAGTGAAGTAAAAAGTGAAAATATTGGTGTTGATATTTAAAATATTGATGTGTATAAAGTACATATTAAAACTAATGAAGAAATTCCAGCTTCGGTTAGTGTTTAAGAAAATGTTCCAAACACTAGCGTATCAGAGACTACCGGGAATCATGTTGCTCTGGATATCTTTGACAATACTGCAGAGATTTGTGAATCACATCAATCAGAAATTCAATCTGACATTGGAATATCTACCATAAGTGAGACCCAGCCCAATGGATATTGAATGATGCTACAATTGAGTATTTATCAACGCATGGTATTAAACAAAATATCGATCATGATTTTAACTCAAAAAGACAATATACTGATAAAATGTGTGTTCTGACAAAAAATGTGTTTGAACGACATCTTTTAAACAGTGAAATAAAGCCACGGCAATATCTTGTATATTCGGAGAGCAAAGGAGCCGTGTTTTGTGCCCCATGTCGATTATTCGGAGGGATC